>NC_139225.1:166102227-166232227 GCF_055691185.1 Crinia signifera
AATTCAAGTTTCTTTACACTGAACACCCCCTCACGCCCATTTATTATCACCTTCCCAAAATACACAAGTCCCTCACTTCACCCCCCGGTCGCCCCATCATTTCTGGTATTAATTCCCTCACTTCTAATTTGTCCTTTTATGTTGATTCTTTTCTTCAGACACGTGTCTCTCTTCTAAGGTCTCACATCAGAGACTCAACACACTTTTTGGAAAAAATACAGACCATTGTTTGGAAGGACACGTATGCATTCCTTACCTTAGACGTACAGAGCCTGTACACGCATATCCCCCATGATTTGGGGGTTAGCTGCATAGGAGCCAAACTCAATAGAGATGGGGACCTAGAGGAGAGACACAGGCACTTTATCACGGATTCCATTAAATTCATTCTTTCTCACAATTATTTTTCTTTTTTAGACACTATTTATTTACAGGTGATGGGCACGGCCATGGGGACCAGATTCGCGCCGAGCTATGCTAACCTCTATATGGGGAGGTGGAAGATAGTCTCATTTGGGGGGGGGGCGTTCGGTGCGAATCTGGTCCTCTATGGCCGCTATATTGATGATTTATTTCTAATTTGGGATGGGGACCTCTCACTGGCACTTTCCTTTGTGAATCACCTTAATTCCAACACTTTTAATTTACAGTTCACTCATACATTTGACAAACTAAAAATTGATTTTTTTGGACTTGACTCTTGAGATTAAGGAAAATATGATCTCCACAAGTACCTACTTTAAGGACGTAAGCACAAATAACTTCCTACATTTTTCTAGTTCGCACTACCCAGCCTGGAAAAGGAATATACCTAAGGGCCAACTGTTGCGTCTAAAGAGAAATTGTTCTGACCACTCTACCTTTCTAGAACAGGCCAAAGAACTGACTGGTTCTTTCAGAGACCGCAACTACCCAGACTCTATCCTAAACCAAGCCCTTACAGAGACTCTCTCTGTAGAAAGATCCTCTCTCCTAAAGAAAAAAACCGTTGACAACAATGTAAATCA
Organism: Crinia signifera; assembly: GCF_055691185.1. Classification (NCBI taxonomy): domain Eukaryota; kingdom Metazoa; phylum Chordata; class Amphibia; order Anura; family Myobatrachidae; genus Crinia; species Crinia signifera. The sequence goes on from NC_139225.1 coordinate 166,103,235, forward strand.
ATCAGACCCACAACAAAACAAAAATGAGATTGCTTTTATCTCAAAATACAATGACCATTATTCAAAAATTAAAAAGATAATTTCCAAAAATTACGAAATACTAAAAAATGATCCATTGTTAGGAGAGTCATTACCACAGAAACCAAAATTTATCTTTAAAAAGAACAGATCCCTTAAGAGCTTTTTGGCACCCAGTCTATTACCAACCCTCAACACCAAAGAAGAGAGCGAGAATAGACTCAATTGGCTGAGACCCAAACCCAATGGGTTCTTTAAATGTGGGGCAAATCGTTGCCTTACCTGCCAATATGTACCTTCAAATTGCACCAATATCTACATGAAAGGTGAAGATAAACTCTTTTACCTCAAAAACTTTATCAACTGCAACACCTGCTATGTTATTTATGTTCTGGGTTGCTCCTGTGGCCTCTGCTATGTGGGCCGAACCACTCGCCCGCTGAAGCAGAGGTTCCTGGAGCACAGGAGGACCATTATAAATAAATTGGTTACGCACAGTGTCCCTAGACACTTTTCCACTGCACATAATGGGGATCCAGGTTCACTAACTGTAATTGGAGTAGAAACCATTCCTACGACGAAAAGGGGGGGGAGATCGCTTTAAATCCCTGTGCAAAAAAGAAGTCCACTGGATGTACCGGATGGATTCGCTCTTCCCGAATGGACTAAATGAAGCTGTGGAACTTAATAGTGTAATCTAGTTCAGCCCACTTCTAAGCTTCATCTAGGACAATTCTGCCTAAATCATTATGGTTATCTCACATCAGGTTAATCATGTTGTACACCATGGGGGGGGGGGGGGGGGGGGGGGGGGGGGGGGGGGGGAGGGGGGGGGAGGAAAATAGGACGGGGGAAGGAAGGGGAGGGGGGCGTCAGGGGGCCACATCATTACCGGTCCCATGATCCCATAGATTCACTCTTAAATATCTTGAATTATCTATAAACTATGCCCATGTTATTTATATTTTAATAAATATTTTCTAGTAATCAATCTATTCCACTTGTGTTGTTATTATTATTAATATATTTTTTGTAATATATACATTCAGAAATTGTGATGTATGTTATCTGGATAATACTATCATTCATCCTTATCAAAATTATGTGACCATCAGCTTCTCCAATCCTATCATCTCTCTGCCTTATATTGTCGTTGCTGTCATGGTATCCATGACAACCTGTTGATACAAGCTGTGACCTCTGATCTAATAATTTATATTCTTTGTTAAAATAATACTCCACTCATCCTGAGATATTATGTAGTATGCTTATACCATATTCCTTACTATTTTAATTCATTTATGTACATGTGTCCGTTTATTAAAACGAAGTTTACCATGCCCCGATTCCATAGATATAGACCAGTAATTGACTCTTCCTCTGGAGATAAACCAGAGCGAGTCTTGGTGCGCATACGTCACACCACGTGACCGGACTCTCTCCCAGTCAAAGCGAGGCGTGTAACTCACGCCGGGCGCCCGAACTTCCGGGTTCAGCGATACAGCGTCATATGACCGGACGGCTCCAACGACCAGCCGGTCACCATAGTTACTACACAACAATATCATGTCAGAGCCAACCTCTCCACTTCTGATTGGCTATCTATTCTTCTCCTGTCAAACGAACGGTTGCTCAAATCTAATGAAAGAATACTCGTTTTTATTACCTTTCCTGCCAGTATATTTTCTTTTATTAATCTTCTACAATTGCCTTCTGTTGATATTTGTTTTTAATGGTTATTCATGTATGTAAGTGCTACACAGGTGTCAATCATTAATTACCCTCATAGGGGTATATAAACCCCATCATGAGCAATGCTCAGTCTACCTTTGAAAAAGCTGCACCTCTACAAGCAGCGAAACGCGTCAGTTTTACCTGGACCAGGACAAGCCGATCCCTATTTGTGGACCTTCATTCGGACTCTCTATACCCTGGGCCGCTCATCTCCACCCCAAGAGCCTTTCTACTTTTGCACACTGCAGCAGCAGGGCACCATTTCTGGCACAACGCTAACCAGAACTTCCAGCAGGAATCAAGGTTGGCTTTACACGATTGAGATCATTGACCAGCCGGTCTTAAGCCACCAACCCTGAGGACACCTGCCTATGGTCATTCCATTCTATTTGGAGCCTCTAGCGACGTTGGAGACATCTACAGCCATCCATCAGCTACCCACCCCACTACACCTAAGGGGTTTTGGACCCTCAGAGGTCCCACAGTCGCACCAATTTGAGGACCATTACAAAATTCTTGAAATTGATGACAACGGCCACCAGTGGTAACTATCAGCCTACAGGGTTATTTGAACCCTTTCCGAACTGTACTCATTGGGTCGACACGTATCCAGCTTCTGGTCCAGTTAGATTGTTTTATATTATTTTATTGTTATATGTACTTTTTCATTGCACATGTTTTAGGATAATTTTGAATACAATTGCTACATGCTATGTTGTTTTAAATAACATTAAATTTATTTTTTGATTATTTCATCAATATCAGCGCCACTTCCTTTCTTTTGTATTCTTTGTCAGTTCCAGCCTGCTTTACCTTCAGTTGTTGTATCCTGTCTGTCTGCTCCAGTCTGTCCCAGCCTGCTCTTTACCATCCTGAGCTCCTGAATGATTCACGGTCCTGCTGTGCCAGTTCCAGGTCATGTAATTTCTCCAGTGGAGCCTGGTTTTGTTCCTTATTTATTTATCAAGTCCTGCCATATTCCTTCTCTGCACCAGTGCCTGTCTGCACCAGGGAATTCTTCCCTGTGGTGGTTCCTTGTCTCTTCAGTTGGTTCCTGGTCTTGTGGGTACCCCTGCTAGGGGCCTGGTTTGTTTCATTATTTCTGGTTACTCTCCTGAGCATATTATTATTTACAAACCCTCTGCTTGGGGTGCAAGGGTGTCCTTTCAGCAGTATGCTGTATCATTTGCTTTTGCTTGGGTACTAAACTTCTGGTGCCTTATCCTATGTTCAGTGTTCCATGCGTATTGTTCGTGGTGTGCTTCTGGCGCAGTGTTTTATTTTTGTGTATGCGACTCGTCGCTGGTGGTTGGCGACTAGGTCACTGGCGCATAGCTGTGTAGTCAGTTCGGCAAGTTGCCTTCTTTAATTTTCATTCAGGTTCCTTTAGCCAGATTTCCTTTTAGCTGTACCCTTAGGGGGTCCCCGGTTCCTTGTCATCACGTAACTCCTGGCTGCACCGGAGCTAGGGCGGGGGTAACTTGCAAATTCAAACGTGGAGGCTACAGGCGAAGCTTTGGGGGCCAACAGAGGCAGTGTAGGGTCCCGCCGTGGCTATTCTAAACAGCAGTCCCGGCTACGGGTTCACTCCCAAATCCATAACAGTGGCATGCGGTGCGGGCACCACAGGCCATGGTACCCCGAGGGTCGTGGTCAGCTACTACCCCCACAGCGGAACAGATTCAGTTTGCCAAGTTTGCCAACAGTGTGATGGGGACATGTATGGACATTTGCAAGTTTTTGAGAGGACTTGTAAAATCCATGATTTGCCCAAACAGGAGTGGGTAAGACATCTTGGGCCCATCCCCGACCCCTAACCCTTACCTCCTATCCCCAGTACCATAACCTAAACCCTAACAGTAACCCGACCCCTAACCCATACCTCCTATCCCCAGTACCATAACCCAAACCCTAACAGTACCACCGACCCCTAACCCTTACCTCCTATGCCCAGTACCACAACCCAAACCCTAACATTAACCCCGACCCCTAGCCCTCACCCCCTATCCCCAATACCATAACACAAACCCTAACAGTACCACCGACCCCAAACCGTTACCTCCAACCCCCATTAACATAACCCAAACCCTAACAGTATCCCGACCCCTAACCCTTACCTCCTATGCCCAGTACCATAACCCAAACCCTAACAGTATCCCAGACCCCTAACCCTTACCTCCTATCCCCAGTACCATTGGGTTATGGTATTCCGACCCCCAACCCGTACCTCCTATCCCCAGTACCATAACCCAAACCCTAACAGTATCCCCGACCCCTAACCCTTACCTCCTATCCCCAGTACCATTGGGTTATGGTATTCCGACCCCTAACCCTTACCTCCTATGCCCAGTACCATAACCCAAACCCTAACAGTATCCCCGACCCCTAACCCTTACCTCCTATGCCCAGTACCATAACCCACACCCTAACAGTATCCCCGACCCCTAACCTTTACCTCCTATCCCCAATAACATAACCCAAACCCCATCAGTATCCCCGACCCCTAACCCTTACCTCCTATCCCTATAGGGGACAGGCTATACTGGCCTGTCTGCTCCTGCAGCTTAACAGGGAATCAAATATTTTGATTGGGTAATCCAAGACAGTGCTAATATTATTTCTAGATTTGAGAGCTCTTGTATAAGTTTAAACTAATTTGTCTTCAAGTGCTGGCAATCTGCTATTTGAATGTTTGTTTATATAGGAGTTGTATTGCCTGCCTTGTAATTGGGGAGGGGTGGATTGTTCAGGCTTTGATTAGTTGTCTTGACTTCACATGGACAGAATCCATCATTTATAAGGGAGCCTCACTAGGCTGTTGGGTTATTTTAGAAGGGTTTATTTAAAAGGGTTCTGCAATGATACAACAAATTCAGGACTTACATAGGATGAAAACAGATGAACTCATCACCAAGACATCTTCAAGCCTAAGAAAGTTTAACAACCCTTTTGCATTAACCTCTAAAATTGACCGTATGTACTTAACCTGCACTCCTATATACTCACACTGTCACTATGCTGCCTGTTTGTGTATGTGATTCATCCATTCTTATAACATAATCTGCTTCTATATTGCACTACTTGTGTTTGTACATTTAGACATTGCAAATTTGCTAATTGGAGCCATATTAGGCTGGTGTCTGCTTCGCCAAATACAGGGTAACTCTACAACTGCAAACATTTACTTCACTGCATGCCATAGCATTGTATGCAATCTATGGTCAGCTGTGCTAATCAGCGTGCACTCACATATATGTACTGTATGCAATCTATGGTCAGCTGTGCTAGTCAGCGTGCACTCCCATATATGTACTGTATGCAATCTATGGTCAGCTGTGCTAATCAGCGTGCACTCACATATATGTACTGTATGCAATCTATGGTCAGCTGTGCTAGTCAGCGTGCACTCACATATATGTGCTGTATGCAGTCTATGGTCAGCAGTGCTAGTCAGCGTGCGCTCACATATATGTGCTGTATGCAATCTATGGTCAGCTGTGCTAGTCAGCGTGCGCTCACATATATGTACTCTATGGTCAGCTGTGCTAGTCAGCGTGCGCTCACATATATGTGCTGTATGCAATCTGTGCTAGTCAGCGTGCGCTCACATATATGTGCTGTATGCAATCTATGGTCAGCTGTGCTAGTCAGCGTGCGCTCACATATATGTACTGTATGCAGTCTATGGTCAGCTGTGCTAGTCAGCGTGCGCTCACATATATGTACTGTATGCAGTCTATGGTCAGCTGTGCTAGTCAGCGTGCGCTCACATATATGTACTGTATGCAATCTATGGTCAGCTGTGCTAGTCAGCGTGCGCTCACATATATGTGCTGTATGCAATCTATGGTCAGCTGTGCTAGTCAGCGTGCACTCACATATACTGTATGTACTGTATGCAATCTATGGTCAGCGTGCACTCACATATATGTACTGTATGCAATCTATGGTCAGCTGTGGTAGTCAGCGTGCGCTCACATATATGTACTGTATGCAATCTATGGTCAGCTGTGCTAGTCAGCGTGCGCTCACATATATGTACTGTATGCAATCTATGGTCAGCTGTGCTAATCAGCGTGCACTCACATATATGTACTGTATGTAATCTATGGTCAGCTGTGCTAGTCAGCGTGCACTCCCATATATGTACTGTATGCAATCTATGGTCAGCTGTGCTAGTCAGCGTGCACTCCCATATATGTACTGTATGCAATCTATGATCAGCTGTGCTAGTCAGCGTGCACTCCCATATATGTGCTGTATGCAATCTATGGTCAGCTGTGCTAGTCAGCGTGCACTCCCATATATGTGCTGTATGCAATCTATGGTCAGCTGTGCTAGTCAGCGTGCACTCCCATATATGTGCTGTTTGCAATCTATGGTCAGCTGTGCTAGTCAGCGTGCACTCACATATATGTGCTGTATGCAATCTATGGTCAGCTGTGCTAGTCAGCGTGCGCTCACATGTATGTACTGTATGCAATCTATGGTCAGCCGTTCTAGTCAGCGTGCGCTCACATATATGTAATCTATGGTCAGCCGTTCTAGTCAGCGTGCGCTCACATATATGTACTGTATGCAATCTATGGTCAGCCGTCCTAGTCAGCGTGCGCTCACATATATGTACTGTGTGCAATCTATGGTCAGCCGTGCTAGTCAGCGTGCGCTCACATATATGTACTGTATGCAATCTATGGTCAGCTGTGCTAATCAGCGTGCGCTCACATATATGTACTGTATGCAATCTATGGTCAGCTGTGCTAGTCAGCGTGCACTCACATATATGTACTGTATGCAATCTATGGTCAGCTGTGCTAGTCAGCGTGCACTCACATATACTGTATGTACTGTATGCAATCTATGGTCAGCGTGCACTCACATATATGTACTGTATGCAATCTATGGTCAGCTGTGCTAGTCAGCGTGCACTCACATATATGTACTGTATGCAATCTATGGTCAGCTGTGCTAATCAGCGTGCGCTCACATATATGTGCTGTATGCAATCTATGGTCAGCTGTGCTAATCAGCGTGCGCTCACATATATGTGCTGTATGCAATCTATGGTCAGCTGTGCTAGTCAGCGTGCACTCACATATATGTACTGTATGCAATCTATGGTCAGCTGTGCTAGTCAGCGTGCACTCACATATATGTACTGTATGCAATCTATGGTCAGCGTGCACTCACATATATGTACTGTATGCAATCTATGGTCAGCTGTGGTAGTCAGCGTGCACTCACATATATGTACTGTATGCAATCTATGGTCAGCTGTGCTAGTCAGCGTGCACTCACATATATGTACTGTATGCAATCTATGGTCAGCTGTGCTAGTCAGCGTGCACTCACATATACTGTATGTACTGTATGCAATCTATGGTCAGCGTGCACTCACATATATGTACTGTATGCAATCTATGGTCAGCTGTGGTAGTCAGCGTGCACTCACATATATGTACTGTATGCAATCTATGGTCAGCTGTGCTAGTCAGCGTGCGCTCACATATATGTACTGTATGCAGTCTATGGTCAGCTGTGCTAGTCAGCGTGCGCTCACATATATGTGCTGTATGCAATCTATGGTCAGCTGTGCTAGTCAGCGTGCACTCACATATATGTGCTGTATGTAATCTATGGTCAGTTGTGCTAGTCAGCGTGCCCTCACATATATGTACTGTATGCAATCTATGGTCAGCTGTGCTAGTCAGCGTGCCCTCACATATATGTACTGTATGCAATCTATGGTCAGCTGTGCTAATCAGCGTGCACTCACATATATGTACTGTATGCAATCTATGGTCAGCTGTGCTAGTCAGCGTGCACTCACATATATGTACTGTATGCAATCTATGGTCAGCTGTGCTAGTCAGCGTGCACTCACATATATGTAATCTATGGTCAGCCGTTCTAGTCAGCGTGCGCTCACATATATGTACTGTATGCAATCTATGGTCAGCCGTCCTAGTCAGCGTGCGCTCACATATATGTACTGTATGCAATCTATGGTCAGCCGTGCTAGTCAGCGTGCGCTCACATATATGTACTGTATGCAATCTATGGTCAGCCGTGCTAGTCAGCGTGCGCTCACATATATGTACTGTATGCAATCTATGGTCAGCCGTGCTAATCAGCGTGCGCTCACATATATGTACTGTATGCAATCTATGGTCAGCTGTGCTAATCAGCGTGCGCTCACATATATGTGCTGTATGCAATCTATGGTCAGCTGTGCTAATCAGCGTGCGCTCACATATATGTGCTGTATGCAATCTTTGGTCAGCTGTGCTAGTCAGCGTGCGCTCACATATATGTACTGTATGCAATCTTTGGTCAGCTGTGCTAGTCAGCGTGCACTCACATATATGTACTGTATGCAATCTATGGTCAGCTGTGCTAGTCAGCGTGCACTCACATATATGTACTGTATGCAATCTATGGTCAGCTGTGCTAGTCAGCGTGCACTCACATATATGTACTGTATGCAATCTATGGTCAGCTGTGCTAGTCAGCGTGCACTCACATATACTGTATGTACTGTATGCAATCTATGGTCAGCGTGCACTCATATATATGTACTGTATGCAGTCTATGGTCAGCTGTGCTAGTCAGCGTGCGCTCACATATATGTACTGTATGCAATCTATGGTCAGCGTGCACTCACATATATGTACTGTATGCAATCTATGGTCAGCTGTGGTAGTCAGCGTGCACTCACATATATGTACTGTATGCAATCTATGGTCAGCTGTGCTAGTCAGCGTGCACTCACATATATGTACTGTATGCAATCTATGGTCAGCTGTGCTAGTCAGCGTGCACTCACATATACTGTATGTACTGTATGCAATCTATGGTCAGCGTGCACTCACATATATGTACTGTATGCAATCTATGGTCAGCTGTGGTAGTCAGCGTGCACTCACATATATGTACTGTATGCAATCTATGGTCAGCTGTGCTAGTCAGCGTGCGCTCACATATATGTACTGTATGCAGTCTATGGTCAGCTGTGCTAGTCAGCGTGCGCTCACATATATGTGCTGTATGCAATCTATGGTCAGCTGTGCTAGTCAGCGTGCACTCACATATATGTGCTGTATGTAATCTATGGTCAGTTGTGCTAGTCAGCGTGCCCTCACATATATGTACTGTATGCAATCTATGGTCAGCTGTGCTAGTCAGCGTGCCCTCACATATATGTACTGTATGCAATCTATGGTCAGCTGTGCTAATCAGCGTGCACTCACATATATGTACTGTATGCAATCTATGGTCAGCTGTGCTAGTCAGCGTGCACTCACATATATGTACTGTATGCAATCTATGGTCAGCTGTGCTAGTCAGCGTGCACTCACATATATGTAATCTATGGTCAGCCGTTCTAGTCAGCGTGCGCTCACATATATGTACTGTATGCAATCTATGGTCAGCCGTCCTAGTCAGCGTGCGCTCACATATATGTACTGTATGCAATCTATGGTCAGCCGTGCTAGTCAGCGTGCGCTCACATATATGTACTGTATGCAATCTATGGTCAGCCGTGCTAGTCAGCGTGCGCTCACATATATGTACTGTATGCAATCTATGGTCAGCCGTGCTAATCAGCGTGCGCTCACATATATGTACTGTATGCAATCTATGGTCAGCTGTGCTAATCAGCGTGCGCTCACATATATGTGCTGTATGCAATCTATGGTCAGCTGTGCTAATCAGCGTGCGCTCACATATATGTGCTGTATGCAATCTTTGGTCAGCTGTGCTAGTCAGCGTGCGCTCACATATATGTACTGTATGCAATCTTTGGTCAGCTGTGCTAGTCAGCGTGCACTCACATATATGTACTGTATGCAATCTATGGTCAGCTGTGCTAGTCAGCGTGCACTCACATATATGTACTGTATGCAATCTATGGTCAGCTGTGCTAGTCAGCGTGCACTCACATATATGTACTGTATGCAATCTATGGTCAGCTGTGCTAGTCAGCGTGCACTCACATATACTGTATGTACTGTATGCAATCTATGGTCAGCGTGCACTCATATATATGTACTGTATGCAGTCTATGGTCAGCTGTGCTAGTCAGCGTGCGCTCACATATATGTACTGTATGCAATCTATGGTCAGCGTGCACTCACATATATGTACTGTATGCAATCTATGGTCAGCTGTGGTAGTCAGCGTGCACTCACATATATGTACTGTATGCAATCTATGGTCAGCTGTGCTAGTCAGCGTGCACTCACATATATGTACTGTATGCAATCTATGGTCAGCTGTGCTAGTCAGCGTGCACTCACATATACTGTATGTACTGTATGCAATCTATGGTCAGCGTGCACTCATATATATGTACTGTATGCAGTCTATGGTCAGCTGTGCTAGTCAGCGTGCGCTCACATATATGTACTGTATGCAATCTATGGTCAGCTGTGCTAGTCAGCGTGCACTCACATATACTGTATGTACTGTATGCAATCTATGGTCAGCGTGCACTCACATATATGTACTGTATGCAATCTATGGTCAGCTGTGGTAGTCAGCGTGCACTCACATATATGTACTGTATGCAATCTATGGTCAGCTGTGCTAGTCAGCGTGCACTCACATATATGTACTGTATGCAATCTATGGTCAGCTGTGCTAGTCAGCGTGCACTCACATATACTGTATGTACTGTATGTAATCTATGGTCAGCGTGCACTCACATATATGTACTGTATGCAGTCTATGGTCAGCTGTGCTAGTCAGCGTGCACTCACATATATGTACTGTATGCAATCTATGGTCAGCGTGCACTCACATATATGTACTGTATGCAATCTATGGTCAGCTGTGGTAGTCAGCGTGCACTCACATATATGTACTGTATGCAGTCTATGGTCAGCGTGCGCTCACATATATGTACTGTATGCAATCTATGGTCAGCTGTGCTAGTCAGCGTGCGCTCACATATATGTACTGTATGTAATCTATGGTCAGCGTGCGCTCACATATATGTACTGTATGCAATCTATGGTCAGCTGTGCTAATCAGCGTGCACTCACATATATGTACTGTATGCAATCTATGGTCAGCGCGCACTCACATATATGTACTGTATGCAATCTATGGTCAGCGTGCACTCACATATATGTACTGTATGCAATCTATGGTTAGCGTGCACTCACATATATGTACTGTATGCAATTTATGGTCAGTGTGCTCTCACATATATGTACTGTATGCAATCTATGGTCAGCGTGCACTCACATATATGTACTGTATGCAATCTATGGTCAGCGTGCGCTCACATATATGTACTTGTAACGATCAGATCAGGTGATCGATCAAATTAACGTATGCCTCCTGTTAGGATTATCTGTCCGGTCAATGTATGTCTGATATTGGTGTAATAGTTATGTCTCCTGTGAGTATTGGAATCAGGACATGTCTTGTATGTAAACTGTAGGTGACCCTGGTTTGAGTTTGAGGCCTGTATTCCCTCAGTGTGACATCTGTGGACTCCTCCGGAGTCCAGAAGAAGAGGTTAGAGTTTGTCCCCTTCCTTCACATCTCTTATCAGTGGGTCTGCTATGCAAGGAAGGAGGATCAATCACTTTGAAAACAACAGACTGTAGAAAATAAATTGCCAGGGACCTTCCACACTCCTTCAGCATGGAAAGAGTGGAATCCCAAGGGTGGGAGGGATGAGGGAGTCTGCAAGGTATAACTAAGACCTTTCTCCCTATAGTCAGTGTCACTACCTGGGGGTCTAGCAAACAGGCTGTAGGCGACGAGAGATTTCTTGTGGAGGACCCCCCCCCACGTCAGGATCTGTATTTAAGTGTAAGATAGGTTCTGTCATTTTTTTCTTTTTATTTTATTTCTGAAATTTGCATTTAATCGTTGTGTGTACTTTTAAAATCATTGTAATGTCTTGTAACCATTTTGTTTAAAGCTCTGTAGTATTTCTAGGAATAAATAATACATATTCCCAGTTCTGGTTCTGTGTTCTTAAGACTCATTAGCCTCAGGAGAGAAAGGCTGGAAAACGTTACCATTGTTATCTTGTATTGTGTGGTCAGGGGCGAGCCAAGCCGCCCCTTGCGCAGTTTCAGGCGCTAAAATCAGGTTTTGGCTGGTGGCAGTGTACCTCAAGGAAAGGACCCGAGTGTCCTGAGTGAACCCCAGTCACGGCCGGAGCTGCTCAGATTGACGTATCGGAGCAGGCGACCGGTGGGTCCGTGACATTTGGCGGCAAGCGGTGGGATGGAGAATTCATTTTTCTCATTAAGAACTTAAGTGAGTGTGGGTAGAATTTTGTGAGAAATACCCACATCACCACAATCAGAACTCAGAGCTTTACTATAGTTTTAAAAGTCACACAGTGGATGCAATTTCTGTTCCCTCCCTTCTCTTGGTTTTCTTTCCTATCATTTTATTTGACAAGTGTGAGACTCAGGATGGCTGATTACCAGCAGATGAGGAGAGATGACCTGGCGGTCGTGTGTGTGCAGAGGAATATCCCTTGGTCTGGCCAGAGTAGAAAACGTATGATTCAGGCACTAGTGGATGCCGATCGGACTCTAGCTGCTGGAGGAAACCAGTCCATGGACAATCCTACCCCAGGGGCTCAGTCAGCACTGGACAGTACAAACGATGCCGCGCCAGGGTTAAACCCTTCTGCTGGACCCAGCAAGTCTACACTGCAGAGCGACCTTCTAGCTGCTAGCAGGCAATTGAAGAATGTGAACCCCGTATTCGCTTTGCAGCTGGTGCAGTTCTGCCAAGGCATTGTCGACAGAGAGGCTGCGGAGCGCAAAGCCATTGTCGACAGAGAGGCTGCGGAGCGCAAAGCCATTGTCGACAGAGGCTGCTGAGTGCAAAGCCAGACGAGAGGCTGAGGAGCGCAAAGCCGTACGTGAGGCTGCAGAGCGTCAGGCTGAGCGTGAGCACCAGTTGGTGCTGGGGAGGCTCAGAGGCCTGATTGCTGTTGGTGAACCAGTGGAGAATGATACAGGGCATCATGATGGCGAACCTTTACGTGAGACTTTATCTGCCGTGGCTACTGAGTTAGCAGGAGATGGGCTTCGTACTGAACTTTTACTGTCTGCGGAAGTAAATAATGTGTTGGATCATGGTGTGGACTCTGTTATCAATCATGGGGAGCCTAACAAGGGACAGAGGTCCCAAATGACCGCTGACGCGAATTTCACCGGACCGCGTCATGCACAGTTCCCTGTCTTGGAAGCAGACAGAGGAAGCCAAGTGAGTGTCAGCTTGGTTGTGAGTAATGAGCTGGCCCTGGACACTACAACCGATGCTCAGAGAGGTGACATCTCTGCTAGCACCAGGGAGACTGTAGGATGTGTGGCAGTCAGGGAGACTGCAGAGTACCAATCCCCTACAGCACCAGAAGAGCCCAGTGGGTATATTGACCCAGTGGAGGATGATGATATGTTTACCCTACTGAGCACAGAGGAACTAACGGAAGAATGCCAGCTGCAAGGTCAGCTGCAAGGTATCTCCTGCCACAACCATACTCGTGGGGAGATGATCATGCAGCTCACCCAGGCCAGGGACGATGAGTGCAATGCCTTCAGCCAGTATCGTGCAGCATTTCGTTTCTGGGGTCCATCCGCGTCTCCTTGGGTGCTGCTGAGAGAACTGGGACAATGTTACAAATTTGCGCAGCAGGAGGTCGATGCTTGGAGAAAGCTGGATACCCCATTTTGGGGAGATCAGTGCCGCCGGATAGGTGTGGAGTGGCGTCGCCTAGAACAGCTGTTGTTACCAGCTCTGGAAGCAGAGTTCCAGTTTAAACGGTTGGGAGAAGCAGAATCTGAGGATGTCAGCAGCTTGCTCTCACCAGGGGTGCCCCACCAGGGCAAGGTGCCTCTGCCTACTACAGCAGTCATGGAACCTGCTCAGGAGACCTCACATCACAAGGCCCAGTTTAAACTGCTGGAAGATGTGAGCAGCATGTTCCCACCCGTTGCTCCAGATTTGTTGCCGGAAGAGGCTGGCTGCATAGTGAAAGTATGCAGGGGAGAGACTATGTCGGAAATAGGAATGGGACTTTCTGACTGTATGCACACAAGTATGTGTGGGACTACTGATGTGGGACTTTTATTAACTCCACACATATCTGTCGCTAACCCTTCTGAACCATATGATGCATCTCAGGTAGTATGTAACCATGCTGAACATTGCAATGTTGTTATTTTGTGTGAAGCCCCTGGGATGATCTGTGATAGTGCCGTACCTTCGGTAGAGGTGGAGGGTGAGTTAGAGACAGGTATAGTGGGTAATCCTTGCCAGTTTGTGGGGTTAAATGAATGCCCTAATCTAGTTGGGAATGAGACACCCTCACTCACCAGTGGTAGGAGTGCTGCTGGTGATGTCATTAAGGTTGCTGTGCTAGACGTTAACCCTGTTCCTCCAGTGATGTCTGGTTGTGACATGGTGCCCGGGGACGCTAACTACACAAATGGGACCGATCTGAGTTGGTTGCAGGCAGCGCATGTACCTGCCAATAAGTTACTGGTGACAACATGCTCAGATAACTTCATTCCTGCTCAGAGACAATGGGACCCAGATATAGAGTTTTTGCCACGGTGCAATTGTAAGCCAGCAGGATGGGCCCCATGTGTTGTGGAAGATGCACAGGCTAATTTGCAGGTATTGCAGGATGTCTCCCCAGGTTATGATATTGATGTTACTGTTGATAATGTGATGTCTTGCGCTACTGTGGGAAATGTGGTACCAGGTATAATAAGTGACCCGGTGGGTCCTGTGTGCACTGTAGACCTGTCAGATAGGGAGAGAGTGTCCCTTACTGCAGCTTTCCCCCCAAACCCCCCTCCTTACTGTAGCCACACAAACACAGATACAGGAACACAGCAGGGGTTCCCTCCAGACACTGAGAATCCTCCAGAGAGTGCATTTTTCCAGCGTCACTGGATAACGGATGCCTCTCCTGAGAACCTCAGTGGCACCACCCCAGCCACAGAACCTGCGGGTCTGGGAGGGAAGGTCAGGCTCAGGAAGGTGTCCTGGACGGCCATGGAAAGCTTGGCTTTCCACGCAGAACTGAGAATCAACCCTGCACAGGCTGCCCCATACCTGGGACGTGGGAAAGATACCCCTGGGTACAGTGAGAGGGTTGTGTCAGGAATAGAGCCAGTGGCTAGTAGGGAAGCTGCTGTGTGTAACCAGAAGGGTGGGAGGGCCCGCGAAGCACAGGTAAACTCAGCTCCATTAACCTCGGAAAGGCTGAGCTGGGATGTTCCCAAGACAGGGGACAAGGACCTGCTGGTATTCCCCCTTGCAGAAACGTGCCCCCCTTCACAATTCACACACACAGACACAGAGGGCGAATCTCCTCACAAAAGGATGAGGTGTGAGGTGTTGAGTGAGTGGACCTTCCCCCCCAGTGAAGGGGAGGGGGGGTCAGTCAGCTCAGGAGAGGTGCTGGGAAGACATTTTTAAGTCTGTATATAGTACTGGGAGAATGCCCCACACCTGTGGTATAGTTAGACGTGCTGAGTTACGAGTCCCAGGGGGATGGCCATTTGGGGTGTGGCGGAATGGTCTGGTACTGATCTCAGTGAGTAAGGCCAAACTGCCAGCTGCAGGGGAGAATCCGTGCCCAGGAGTCCGACGCACAGCTGTGGTGGGCTGTGTCAATATCAGCCGGGAGGGGCACAGCTCCCACTATATCAGTGTGCTCACAGACTATGGGTTCGAGGACACCTTTGTGCTTTTAGTTTGCCATCTCCTGCGAGAGGGACAGGGACTATGCCCATTGCCCACCCTAGCCACGGCTATGGCGTCAGGTGGTGCCATGACAGAGGCCAAGTATAAGAAAGTGCCCACCCTAGTCACAGACTATGGGTCAGGTGGTGCCAAGTATAAGAAAGTGTTTGTACAGATCCCGCAGAATCAGTGGCAGTCTGTCTCAGCACAGAGACCACTGCTACCTGTCCAGGTGATGTAGTTAATAGCGCACTGATGAGACGGTGACGTGGGTCACCGCCTCTGTGCGCCATTTTAAAAGGGGGAGGTGTAACGATCAGATCAGGTGATCGATCAAATTAACGTATGCCTCCTGTTAGGATTATCTGTCCGGTCAATGTATGTCTGATATTGGTGTAATAGTTATGTCTCCTGTGAGTATTGGAATCAGGACATGTCTTGTATGTAAACTGTAGGTGACCCTGGTTTGAGTTTGAGGCCTGTATTCCCTCAGTGTGACATCTGTGGACTCCTCCGGAGTCCAGAAGAAGAGGTTAGAGTTTGTCCCCTTCCTTCACATCTCTTATCAGTGGGTCTGCTATGCAAGGAAGGAGGATCAATCACTTTGAAAACAACAGACTGTAGAAAATAAATTGCCAGGGACCTTCCACACTCCTTCAGCATGGAAAGAGTGGAATCCCAAGGGTGGGAGGGATGAGGGAGTCTGCAAGGTATAACTAAGACCTTTCTCCCTATAGTCAGTGTCACTACCTGGGGGTCTAGCAAACAGGCTGTAGGCGACGAGAGATTTCTTGTGGAGGACCCCCCCCCACGTCAGGATCTGTATTTAAGTGTAAGATAGGTTCTGTCATTTTTTTATTTTTATTTTATTTCTGAAATTTGCATTTAATCGTTGTGTGTACTTTTAAAATCATTGTAATGTCTTGTAACCATTTTGTTTAAAGCTCTGTAGTATTTCTAGGAATAAATAATACATATTCCCAGTTCTGGTTCTGTGTTCTTAAGACTCATTAGCCTCAGGAGAGAAAGGCTGGAAAACGTTACCATTGTTATCTTGTATTGTGTGGTCAGGGGCGAGCCAAGCCGCCCCTTGCGCAGTTTCAGGCGCTAAAATCAGGTTTTGGCTGGTGGCAGTGTACCTCAAGGAAAGGACCCGAGTGTCCTGAGTGAACCCCAGTCACGGCCGGAGCTGCTCAGATTGACGTATCGGAGCAGGCGACCGGTGGGTCCGTGACAGTACTGTATGCAATCTATGGTCAGCTGTGCTAGTCAGCGTGCGCTCACATATATGTACTGTATGCAATCTATGGTCAGCTGTGCTAGTCAGCGTGCGCTCACATATATGTACTGTATGTAATCTATGGTCAGCTGTGCTAGTCAGCGTGCACTCACATATATGTACTGTATGCAATCTATGGTCAGCGTGCACTCACATATATGTACTGTATGCAATCTATGGTCAGCTGTGCTAGTCAGCGTGCACTCACATATACTGTAGGTACTGTATGCAATCTATGGTCAGCGTGCACTCACATATATGTACTGTATGCAATCTATGGTCAGCTGTGCTAGTCAGCATGCGCTCAAATATATGTACTGTATGTAATCTATGGTCAGCTGTGCTAGTCAGCGTGCACTCACATATATGTACTGTATGCAATCTATGGTCAGCTGTGCTAGTCAGCGTGCGCTCACATGTATGTACTGTATGCAATATATGGTCAGCTGTGCTAGTCAGCGTGTACTCACATATATGTACTGTATGCAATCTATGGTCAGCTGTGAACTCACATATATGTACTGTATGCAATCTATGGTCAGCGTGCACTCACATATATGTACTGTATGCAATCTATGGTCAGCTGTGCTAGTCAGCGTGCACTCACATATATGTACTGTATGCAATCTATGGTCAGCGTGCACTCACATATATGTACTGTATGCAATCTATGGTCAGCTGTGCTAGTCAGCGTGCACTCACATATATGTAGGGTTTATAAATACCAGTAAGCTGGTATTAACTATTGCAAGTCTAATATAACTCTTGGCCTATAGAACTGTTCAAATACACCATGTACTACAAATTATTGCTCTGCTTCGCTCTCCATGGTTTTCTCTCAAAATCAGTCTCTTCTCTCTCTCTCTCCCTGAAGCTCAGCCCTCTATACACATTTCTTCCTCCATTATCCACACCCCTCTTATTAACACTCATGAGATTTTTACATATCTCTCTTCATTGACAATAACATCCACAAACTGTCGCCAGAAACCACATTCACAAACCACCTGCAGCTACACCTATCTCTCTCTACTACTTCTATTGGCTGGTGACATTGCACTTAATCCAGGCCCCAGCTGCTTGCCCCGCTCGCAGGCACCTAACTCTCAGGAACATAGTAATCCAGCTAACCTCATACACATCAAATGCCTCCCTTCATCCCCCAAATCACTAAAATGTGCGTTATGAAATGCACGCTCTGTTGGCAACAAATTAACATCCATCAACGACCATTTCAAACAACTTCAACCTGCTGGCTATAACAGAAACATGGCTCTCACAATCAGACACAGCCTCCTCTGCAGCCCTGTCACACGGTGCTCTCCACTTCACACACACCCCCAGGCCTGGTGACAGCAGAGGAGGTGGGGTTGGAATATTACTATCCCAATCCTTCACATACAAAGTTATACCACAGGTTCCATCACTCACATTCACATCATTTGAAGTACATTCCATCAGAACTTACACTCCTTTCTCGCTGCGTGTTGCAGCTATCTATCGCCCACCTGGGCAGCCATTTCTGGAAGATTTTTCTGCCTGGCTCCCTCACTTCCTTTCCGCTGACATCTCAACCATCATCATGGGTGACTTCAACATTGCTATTGATAGCCCAAAATCTGCTGCTCATGCCTCCAAACTACTCTCTCTAACCTCCTCTCTCAGCCTCTCCCAATGGACTGACTCCTCTACTCATCGGGATGGCTACTGTCTTGATATGATATTCACTAAGCTGTGCTCAGTGCCGGAATTCGCCAATTCTCCTTTCCCTCTCAGATCACAACCTTATCACCTGCATGCTGTCCTCTAGTACTTCTAACTCAAAAACACAGAAATCCTTTAACCCACCTCAAGCCCGCAGAAATATTAATGATATTAACCCCTTCCCGACATATGACGTACATTTACGTCATATGTCGGGTGCGGGGGAATCAAGCCAGCTCACGGAGTGAGCTGGCTTGACAGAGAGCAGGTAATGGCTGTATATTACAGCCAGGTCCCTGCTCTCACGGCCACGAGCGGCGAGTTCGCCGATCGTGGCCGTTTAACCCTTTAAGCACCGCGGGCAAAGCGCCCGCAGTGCTTAAATAGCTGATCGGAGGGGGGGCGCCCCCCTCCGGCGCCGATCGGGGCCCCCCGCAGCGAGATCGGAGGGTGCCGATCGGTTGCCATGGTAGCCAGGGGTCTAATGTAGACCCCTGTGCTGGCCGTGTATGCATACCTATTACATCCTGCCTCAGGCAGGATGTAATAGGAAGTGCATAAAATCACTACGTTCAGCCATAGAGCTCTATGGCTGAACCTAGTACAGGCGATCGCGCCCCCTAGTGGTCAAGTACACTAGGGGGCCTTGTAGTAAAAGTAAAAAAAAAAAAAAAATAAAGTTTAAAAATAAAAAAAATATTAAAAGTTCAAATCACCCCCCTTTCCCCATTTCACAAATAAAAATAAATAAAAAATAAAAAAAAACATATTTGGTATCGCCGCGTTCCTAAAAGTCCGATCTATTAAAATATAACATTAGTTATCCCGCACGGTTAAAGGCGTAAACGGAAAATAATTCCAAACGCCAAAACTACGTTTTTTGGTCGCATCGTGTACCCAAAAAAAAATAACTAAAAGAGATCAGAAAGTCGCCCATATCCCATAATTAAATTAATTAAAAAGTACACTTCAGCCCGCAAAAAATGAGCCCTCACCCAGGTCCGTAGGTGGAAAAATAAAAAAGTTATAAGCCGCAGAACATGGCGACGCAACGCAAATTAGAAAAACCGTAAAAGTTGCGATTTTTTTTTTTTAGTGGTAAAACATAACGAAAACTATATAAGTTTGGTATCACCAGAATCGTAACGACCCATAGAATAAAGATAACCCATCATTTTAAACGAACTATGAACTCCAAAAAAACCGTAACCAGCGCAAAATTGTGGAATGGCGTTTTTTTTTTTTTTTTACCCCACATTGAATTATTTCCTGATTCCCCAGAATATTATACGGTATAGTAAATGGTACCATTACAAAGTACAACTTGTCCCGCAAAAAAAAAGCCCTCATGTGTCTATATAGCCGGAAAATTAAAAAAGTTACGCTTATTTGAACGCAAGGAGGAAAAAAAAAAAAAAAATTAGCATAAAAGGCAATGTCGGGAAGGGGTTAAGGTACTTATGTATTATCTGGGCTCCCATGGTAAATGTACCCCATTTTTTCATACCCCTACTATCCAACTACGCATGGAGTTGATTTTATGTAGTGCGGCGAGCGCAGTGAGCCACCGTGCCCGAAGCGTGGCGAGCGGACGCGGTCTCATAAGAAAAACGGGAGCCCAGATATTACATAAGTACCGAGATTAATTTTCAAGTACTCTCCTCCTCACTGCAACAACAGCTTGCTCCTATTTCTGCATTCACTACTCCTGAGATGGCGGTATCACACCTAAACCTAACCCTCAAAACAGCCCTGGATGAAGTGTCTCCAGTTACCCACCACACTCCACGTAGGCCTAGACGCCAACCGTGGCACTCTAAATTAACGAGACACCTACAAAATATCTCACGCAAAGCTGAGCGTAAATGGCGTAAATCTCAGTCCAATGGATTTCATTACATATAAGAATATCTACCAGTTGAGACGCCCCATATGGTTGACTGCACGCATGCCCTGCTGGCTGGGACAGGGGCAGGCATGCATCAATCTCAGATCTAACTAGACACCACTGGAGGAAGGGCATTGGTTAAAAATGTTAGGAACGGATAGACCCATACCTGGGAATACTGGGATTGACTCCTTGAAATTATTATCCTGGAACGTGGGGGGTCTTAATTCCGTGGTTAAGAGAAAGCGAGTAGTGACGCACATTAAAAGGTTTGCACCAGCCATCACGTTTCTACAGGAAACCCATTGGAGGGAGGGTGATGTCACCACATTAAGGGCTCCATGGATAGGGCAGTGTATTACAGCTAACTTCTGCAGAAAGGCCAGAGGAGTAGTCATAGTGTTTCATAGGGATCTACAATACGCAATTCTGTCTAATGTGAAAGATCCAAATGGAAGATTTATAATAGTGGATGTGGAACTGTGGGGGTCAAAATACACTTTAGTGAACATCTACGTGTAATACGTTGTAATCTTTTTCCTTAACCTTCTCTTACACCTGGTTACCTTCTCTTTCTTTTAGGTTCCCGTTCTTCTACTGCGGTGTCTTCTCCCTCCTACAGGTAAGTACCATCCATTGTAGGTTCAATACAAGGTTTATTTAGTGTAGCAAACAGGTAACAGGGTAACTGAACACAATGACAAGCTTGTGCCTTAACAGGTTAAATCATGACAATATACCATACATTGTACCAATTGACATCTCTTTACAATTACATATTACCGTATTAGGTACTATTCCTTTTCTTAAACAGGTTACTTAAACTATCACAACGACTTTATAGCTTAATTACACACTAGTAACACTACAATTCCAACAGACTCTTGTAACAAATGAATTATGCACCGAAACCCTGATATATGTCACATTTCGATTATAGTCCCCATGTGCATTGGGTTACCTTAGTCGAACTAAATTGCTCAGGTGCCTGTACTGCCAGAAGTCTTATCCTAACTTATACTAAAACAACGGTAGTCTGTATCTATTCTAATTCCTTGAACTATGCTGTAGTTCGCACCCCCTCTGTGAACGCTATGTCCAACGAGCTAAATAAGCCTTGCTGTCACTGGTGGGTGTTTGGTGTCCCCTTTTCTGCTGTCAGATAGAATCTGTTCTATTCACTAGGGGGCATTCTTTTCCCAGTGCTGTCCTGACATACAGTGTAGGGGCTGGATGATCTTCCTTGCCTGGCTTAGCCGCTTTGACACTATGCTGTCCCTGTCGGTTGAACTTGAGCCGCTCTCTATCTCTGGCTATGTCCCTGCAGTAGTCACTCTCCCTTCATCTGTAACTATACTGGCTGAGTCTCAATGGGCGTCCCCTGGCTGAGGTTGGAGCCGGGTTTAGCCCTCTTCTGCTCTGATGCCAGTTAAGGCTGTTTTCTGGGGCGTGAATTAGGGGTATGGAACGAGGTGGGGTGGCCGGGAGGACCACCCTGCTTTCCTACTCAACTGTGCTGTGTGAAGGCCTGTGGGCGTCCCCTGGCTGAGATTGGAGCCGGGTTTAGCCCTCTTCTGTTCTCTATACTGTGTGGGGCGTTTCGGGGGCGTGCCTCAGTGTCCAGCTAGTAGAGGAAGGTGTGTCGATGGGGGCGCAGTCAAGCACTCACCACTCCCCGGCTGGGTCTCAGCTGTGTCAGCGCCGTCGGAGACTGAGTCCTGCGTCTCCTTCCTTCTTTCCTCCCCCGTCGCCGCCCCCTGGTGACGCAGCTCCCACTGGCGTCGGCGGCTGCACGCGTCTTCACTTCTCACTCTGCTGCCGCCTCTCCGAACACTTCACCGGGACTCCGTCAGATGAAGCCCCGGAGTCTGTCTGCGCCGGCCTGGACTCTCTACACCTCCGGTAAGTATATCCCCACTCTCTCCCGTTCTCCGCTGCGCAGCCTTACTCTGCTGTCCTGTCTGCCGCGGCTGCTTAACCGGCTTTCAACGGCCACCGTCCTATTTATCTCCCCCTCCTCGCGGTCATCCCAGGGGTGCTGTAGGCACGTTCTCCTGGGGGCTCGAGCGGTCCAACTTTATCAGTCCCCATGTCTTCCATAACAACGGGTCCCTCCTTGTGAGTGACAGGGTCCCTTCAACGGGGGCTGCGGTGTAGTACACTGTACATTTAGCTATGCACGGGCTACACTAATACAAATAACGCCAGTTTCCAGGGTATTACATGCCTCCCCGGTAGAAGGATGCCAGTCCTCGGGCATCTATAAAGTCCACACTTCTCAAAAGTCTTTCCACACACTTCTATATACATATATACAATTCTTTCCCGAAGGGTTATACTACTGTTCTTATTTACAACATCTCTATCAAGCATAGATCCTAGACCTGATATCTCAAAGGGAGTACGCCCTTGGTACTTCGTTCTGATCTTCGAAGTACGACAGTACCACCAGTGTCTTCAATTTGACCCACTGTAGTGGGGGCGTCTAGTCTACTTTCCACCGTCTGTTCCTCTTGCGGCTGGTCAATCATTCTCTTGGTGGTATTCGATAGATTTGGCCCGCACATGAACAATAGCAAATCCAGTGGACTACGAAAAGGTACATTCTCAACAGATTTTGGTGTGCCCACGTCTGGCGGCGGTTTAGAGATGAAGACAGGGACTTCAGCTGGGCACAATTTCAACTGATCCCTCGGCACCGTAATGATGGGGCCGTCTCCCTCTCTTCGAATTTGATAGGCCTGCAAGTCGTTATCTGGCATCTTTACGACAAGGTAAGGTTTCTCTTCCCACAGAACGTCGAGTTTACTGACTCGGCGCATCTTTCTCCTCCAGACTCTATCACCGACCTTTAAAGGGACCGCTTTGGCGTTGAAATTGTAGTTCCGTTCCTGCCGAAGATGCACTGTTTCCATTCGCTTTTGTAGAACTTTCCGGGCAACCCCTATTCGTCGTTGGTGTTCATCAACCCACCCAGTACGAAAGTTTTGGGTTTCAGTCACTCCGGAATTCAATTCAATATCTTTGGGCAATTTTCCGTGTCGCCCAAACATCAAATAAAACGGGGTGAAGCCTGTAGAACAGTGTTCTGTATTGTTATATAAGTACACTAGTTCAGCCAAGGCGACAGGCCAATGGGAGCGTTGGTCTGTGGAGAGGCTCCTCAACATGCTAATTATCGTTTGATTCGCTCGTTCGCACAATCCATTGCACTGTGGATGGTAAGCCGTGGTTCGTAATTTCTTGCAGGCATACAGCCGGCAAAGTTCATGAAATACTTGTGCTTCGAATGCGGGCCCCTGATCCGTCAAAATCTGCTCGGGGTATCCATAAGGCCTAACCAAGTGTCTCAACAGGGCTTCCGCTGTGGTCTTTGCAGTCAAATCCTTGACTGGGACGGCTATTAAAAACTTGCTGTAATGGTCTACTATTGTTAATGCATATTGGACCCCATTGGACGCCATTTCTAATTTCACATGGTCCAGGACAATCAATTCCAGCGGTTGGTGACTCTTGATCGGGCAGAGGGGATCCTTCTGATCTTGCTTGGGATGTTTCTTTAGGTTACAGGCCACACAATTCCGACACCACTGTTCGACATCGGCTCGCATGTTGACCCAGAAATATCTTTTCCGTAGAACTGCCTCCGTTTTCTGTGAGCCGAAATGTCCGGATTGATCGTGGTAGGCCTTTAGTAAGAACAGAGATGCTTGCCGTGGGACGACTTTCTGCACAAGGGATCGATGAGTACCGGGATCAAGGCTGACCCGCACTAACAAGCCACGTTGCACTCGGAAGCGGTCCTGTTGTCTTAGCAACTTGATTAGTTCTGGGTCTGCGTCATCCCTCTGCGATTTGGTCAGTCGGATTTTGTTTCTCATTATGCTGATTAACTCTTGGAGTACTGAGCTCTCTTTCTGTACAGTCTCGCAGTCGAAGTCTACGGATCCCACATCCAGGTCATCGGAGTCCAGACCTTCATTGGCAGTGACTGGCCCCGAGGTTGCAAGTAGTGAATCTCGCTTAGAGGGGTATGAGTATGGAAGTTCCACCTCTTCTTCCTGATCTTTTTCTAACTCTGCAACATCCTGAGTTGGAAGTCGGGACAGTGCGTCAGCGTTACCATTCAACTTGCCACTTCTGTATTCTACGGTGTACCGGAAGTTGGCTAGCCTGGACAACCATCTTTGTTCTAATGCCCCCAAATGAGCAGTGTGTAAGTGGGCTAGTGGGTTATTATCCGTCACTATGACAAAGGAGGTGGCCGAAAGATAATTTTTGAATTTTTCTGAGATAGCCCACACCAGGGCCAGGAGTTCAAGTTTGAATGTGCTGTAATTCTCTGCATTCCTTTCCGTCTTCCGCAGACCTCTACTGGCGTAGGCTATTACCCGTTCTTTTCCCTCTTGCACTTGAGCTAGTACCGCCCCGAGTCCTTGATGACTTGCATCTGTATAAACCCGAAAGGATTCGGAATAATCTGGATAAGCCAACAGTGGCGCTTCTATCAGGGCTGTCTTGAGTTGCTGGAATGACGCTTGTTGTTTTTCAGCCCACACTACTGGGGATGTACTTCTTCGCTCTCTGCCTGTTTTTCCTCGCAACAGTTCGTGAAGTGGGGTGGCTATCTGAGCAAAAGACTCAATGAATCGTCTGTAATAGCCCGCAAAGCCCAGAAAACTGCGGACTTCCTTCACTGTAGTGGGAATGGGCCAATCCCGCACTACTCCGATTTTGTCAGGGTCTGGTTGAACTCCTTCTTCACTAACGATATGTCCCAGATAGTGGACTTTCGGCTTTAACAAGTGACACTTTGAGGGTTTGAGCTTCAGTCCACTCTGAGCCAGACGACTAAACACATAATCCAGATGTTCCAGGTGCTGTTCAAAACTTTTAGAAAAGATTATAATGTCGTCGAGATATAGCAAGACTAGTTCGAAGTTGCAATGACCGAGGCAGTGTTCCATTACCCGTTGAAAGGTGGCAGGGGCATTGCACAATCCGAAAGGCATGCGGGTGAACTCAAAGAGGCCCATTGGTGTTGTAAACGCTGTTTTTTCTTTATCCTCGGGGGCCATCGGAATCTGCCAATATCCACTGGTTAAATCAAGAGTCGAAAAGTATTTGGCGGTCTTGAGGGCAGTTAATGATTCCTCTATTCGGGGCAAGGGATAAGCGTCTTTATGGGTAATGGCATTTAATTTCCTGTAATCGATACAGAACCGAAGGCTTCCATCTTTTTTTTTAACCAGGACAATTGGAGCTGCCCAAGGGCTGCAACTTTCGTGAATTACACCGGTTTCTTTCATCTCGGCTAACATTCTCCGTACGGGTTGGTATAGGGTAGGAGGTAAAGGCCGATGCCTTTCTTTGATGGGCGGGTGAGTACCCGTTGGTATGCGATGATGTATACCTTCCGCTTTCCCGAAGTCAGCAGGATATTGGCTAAATGTGGCTGCATTCTTCTGGACGATGCGGAGGACTTCTTGTTTTTTTTCCGTCGGGGTATTTGCATCTCCTATTTGAATATCGGACCACCACGCAGGCTCACCGTCAGGCGATACTGCCTGTCCAGCGACATATTCCTGGGAATTCTCCGAATCCCTTCCTTCCACCACATCTTGAAAGTTGATTGGGACAATGCTGGCTATTGGGCAGTTCTTGAAGAGTCTAATGGGGTAGTTGTGAGGGTTCAATACTCGGATAGGGACCCTTCCCCTGTCAACCTTGGCGAGAGTTCTGGCTACAGCAAAGGGGTTCCGCCCCTCGAGATCACAGGACTCTAGGATAGCCTCATAGTCCTGGCCCCCTGGTCCGATCTTCGCCTTACACCATACGATGTGCTCAGAGTTGGGCCGGAGGATCACTGGACGTTGATCGACAATTCTGGCTTTGCCCGCTTCGCCCTGGCTGTTTACAAACTTCTGCTGTCCCACAAGCACTCTAACAGCCCGCTGCAAGGCCTTTCTTTCTTTCGGGGTGGCGAGACGCATTTCTTCCTTCAGGAGGTCTACCAACTCTTCCGGGCAGTTTCTCAGGGTATTCATGCCCAATATAACGGGCGGCATGTGATGATTCTGCACGGTCGTGACCAAAAACCCTTGTTTCTCCAGTTTGGTCGCTCCAAGGCACAGGTCTGCTTCCCAATATCCTTTAATATGAATTTGTTGGCCGTTGCTGGCTATCAACTGTAGC
Organism: Crinia signifera; assembly: GCF_055691185.1. Lineage (NCBI taxonomy): Eukaryota > Metazoa > Chordata > Amphibia > Anura > Myobatrachidae > Crinia > Crinia signifera. Next base: position 166,129,793 of record NC_139225.1, read on the forward strand.
CAATTAGGGGGCACTTCTCGGAGCTCCTCCTTATTCCAGTATTTGGCAAACTCCTCAAATTGAATCGTCGTCACTTGCGACCCAGTGTCGACGAGAGCTGGCAGGATCGTGTTGTTGATCTTGATGTTCAAGTGGGGGCACTCTCCAACATAGTGCGACCTCCACTCTTTTGGTATCGGACCTACATGTGTGTCTCCTCCCGAGGGTCGGTCCGCCTCCCCGGGGTCTGGTCGTTTAAAACTTCTTGCGGGCAGTTTCGTTCAATGTGCCCACTCTGCCGGCACCGCCGACAGATTGGTCGACCTTGGTCATCGAATTGATCAGTGGCCCTTCGGCCATACTCGCGGGGTACATCCCAACGGGGACGGGTTCTTCCACCCACGTTTTGTCGCCACCCTCGGCGTCTGGCCTCAGTCTGTTCTTGACGAATTTCTTTCAATTCTCGCCCAAGCTCCATCATGTTCTTACTTAATTCTAGGAGGAGAGGATCTCTTTCCGCTTGTGTTTGCTGAGTGGCTAGGCCTTTCCAGTTTCGGCTGGCCTCCGCCATGCCCGTCTCTTCTGCTACCTCAAAGGTCTCCTCATTCTCTGAGTCGATGCTTGTGTTTAAGCCCAGAATTTGCAGTATCGTCTCTTTAAATTCAGGAAAAGTATACGTCGGATTCTGTCGCCTCCACATTCTTAGTTGGGCGCGCGTCGCCTCTCCAGAAGCTCCTTCAATAAATAGGTTAATAAGGGTCTCATCTCCATGTGGTTCCCCTTGTGGCTCTAGAGTTTGAATGGTCTTCAACGCCTCTTGTAACCCCAATGCAAAGTCTCTGAGGGTTTCATTGGGGCGTTGCTTCCTTGCATATAGGCGACTTTTGATCTCGGCCACCGTTCTCCGATTGAATATGCTGGCCAGTTTTTTAAAGATGTTTTCTGCGGTTTGCCTTTCTTTTTCCGCCCATGACTTGACCTCCCGACGAGCAGACCCCTTCAATTGTCCCATCAGTATCTCTACTTGTTGTGTGTCTCCGAGTTTGTAGACTTTGAACATGGACAGCATCTGGTCTTTGAAGTCTTTAAACGTAGTGGTTCCCGGTGTACGAGTATCTCCCGAATACGTTGGTATCCACGGGGCACCAAAATAATAGGGCATTGTAATGGGTGACGCTTCCATTGTGGGGCTGACTCTTTTATTGGGTGAGGGGTCTATTGCCGGTAAAAACCTTCTTCCTGATGTTGGTGCAGGGGTTTGTGGACTCGACATTTTTCTTTCGTGATCCTGTTCGCGGACGCCAAAATTTCCTCTGTAATACGTTGTAATCTTTTTCCTTAACCTTCTCTTACACCTGGTTACCTTCTCTTTCTTTTAGGTTCCCGTTCTTCTACTGCGGTGTCTTCTCCCTCTACAGGTAAGTACCATCCATTGTAGGTTCAATACAAGGTTTATTTAGTGTAGCAAACAGGTAACAGGGTAACTGAACACAATGACAAGCTTGTGCCTTAACAGGTTAAATCATGACAATATACCATACATTGTACCAATTGACATCTCTTTACAATTACATATTACCGTATTAGGTACTATTCCTTTTCTTAAACAGGTTACTTAAACTATCACAACGACTTTATAGCTTAATTACACACTAGTAACACTACAATTCCAACAGACTCTTGTAACAAATGAATTATGCACCGAAACCCTGATATATGTCACATTTCGATTATAGTCCCCATGTGCATTGGGTTACCTTAGTCGAACTAAATTGCTCAGGTGCCTGTACTGCCAGAAGTCTTATCCTAACTTATACTAAAACAACGGTAGTCCGTATCTATTCTAATTCCTTGAACTATGCTGTAGTTCGCACCCCCTCTGTGAACGCTATGTCCAACGAGCTAAATAAGCCTTGCTGTCACTGGTGGGTGTTTGGTGTCCCCTTTTCTGCTGTCAGATAGAATCTGTTCTATTCACTAGGGGGCATTCTTTTCCCAGTGCTGTCCTGACATACAGTGTAGGGGCTGGATGATCTTCCTTGCCTGGCTTAGCCGCTTTGACACTATGCTGTCCCTGTCGGTTGAACTTGAGCCGCTCTCTATCTCTGGCTATGTCCCTGCAGTAGTCACTCTCCCTTCATCTGTAACTATACTGGCTGAGTCTCAATGGGCGTCCCCTGGCTGAGGTTGGAGCCGGGTTTAGCCCTCTTCTGCTCTGATGCCAGTTAAGGCTGTTTTCTGGGGCGTGAATTAGGGGTATGGAACGAGGTGGGGTGGCCGGGAGGACCACCCTGCTTTCCTACTCAACTGTGCTGTGTGAAGGCCTGTGGGCGTCCCCTGGCTGAGATTGGAGCCGGGTTTAGCCCTCTTCTGTTCTCTATACTGTGTGGGGCGTTTCGGGGGCGTGCCTCAGTGTCCAGCTAGTAGAGGAAGGTGTGTCGATGGGGGCGCAGTCAAGCACTCACCACTCCCCAGCTGTGTCAGCGCCGGGTCTAGCCTTCTCTTGGCCTCTATGCGGTGTGGGCGTTTCGGGGGTGTGCCTCGGTGTCCAGCTGGTAGAGGAAGGTGTGTCGATGGGGGCGCGGTCAAGCACTCACCACTCCCCGGCTGGGTCTCAGCTGTGTCAGCGCCGTCGGAGACTGAGTCCTGCGTCTCCTTTCTTCTTTCCTCCCCCGTCGCCGCCCCCTGGTGACGCAGCTCCCACTGGCGTCGGCGGCTGCACGCGTCTTCACTTCTCACTCTGCTGCCGCCTCTCCGAACACTTCACCGGGACTCCGTCAGATGAAGCCCCGGAGTCTGTCTGCGCCGGCCTGGACTCTCTACACCTCCGGTAAGTATATCCCCACTCTCTCCCGTTCTCCGCTGCGCAGCCTTACTCTGCTGTCCTGTCTGCCGCGGCTGCTTAACCGGCTTTCAACGGCCACCGTCCTATTTATCTCCCCCTCCTCGCGGTCATCCCAGGGGTGCTGTAGGCACGTTCTCCTGGGGGCTCGAGCGGTCCAACTTTATCAGTCCCCATGTCTTCCATAACAACGGGTCCCTCCTTGTGAGTGACAGGGTCCCTTCAACGGGGGCTGCGGTGTAGTACACTGTACATTTAGCTATGCACGGGCTACACTAATACAAATAACGCCAGTTTCCAGGGTATTACATACGCCCCTAATGTTGCACCACAAGATTTCTTAGGAGAAATTACAGCAATACTTGCGCAACGAACCAACTTCCCCTTAATAGTAGCTGGGGACTTTAATTCCGTAGAAAACCCGTTAATCGACAGGCAACCACCGCCACGCCAAATTAATCACACAGTCTGGAGCCAGTTCCAATCATTTAAAGTAACCCTACAACTTACAGACGCGTGGAGATAACTGAATACTGCGGATAAGCAATATACATTTTACTCCGCTGTACATCAATCCTGGTCACGCATTGACGCAATTTATTTATCTGATCCTCTGATAGCTAGAGTACTTAAAACTGATATACACCCAATATTAATATCGGACCATGCACCGATAACAGCTTCCCTCACTCTCCCCAGCAACTATAGAGGCCCCGCGCACTGGCGGCAGAGGCGGGCTGGGCCGGGGGGCAGGGTGCCATGTGCCCCCCGGGCTAGTACCTTTATGAAGCACTAGGGCCGCACTGACAGCCGGAAAGGATCTTCTGCCTGCCTCCTTCCCTGGCTGTCAGTCAGTGTAAGGATGCGGCCGCTATGGCCGCTGCTCATCTTGCGTGCAACTACTTAGGAGGGCTTCATGTGGGGGCAGCAGGGCCGGCCCTAGGCATAGGTATTTGCTGGGCGACGGAGGTGTTCTGAAAACGGTTTTTATATACCTTTCTCCGCCCGCCCGCTCGCTGCCTCTCCGCCCGCTGCCTCTCCCCTCTCTCCGCCTGCACGCTGCCCTGGCACTGTGAATCCTGTTACAGTGCACACCAGGCCGCGCCCGCGGGTTGCTCCTGTACAGCAAAATTACCAGGTGCCAGTGCTGCCCCCACCCCTGCAGCAGGACCGCCGATCAGCCCAGCGGGATTATGGAGCCGGAAGCAGCTGCAGTCAGGATTGCGGAGCAGTGCTCCGTCGGCAGCAGCTGCGGTGGCGCCATAAGCAGGCTGGCTGGCAGCGGTAAGTGAAGTGAGAATGCGGAGGGAGGGGGGGCGTTTGTATAATATGGAGCCGCACTGTGTTTGTAATGGGGGGAGTGGGTGTTTGTAAATGTGTATGGGGTCGGGAGCCATTTGTTGTATTGTTTTGGAGGGGGTATTGAATATTGTATGGAGCTGCAGGAGGTGTGTCGATTTATATATGATTGGATGTAAATATGAGAGCAGCAGTGTATGTATGTATGTATGTATGAGAGCAGCAGTGTATGTATGTATGTATGTATGTATGAGAGCAGCAGTGTGTGTATGTATGTATGTATGAGAGCAGCAGTGTATGTATGTATGTATGTATGAGAGCAGCAGTGTGTGTATGTATGTATGTATGAGAGCAGCAGTGTATGTATGTATGTATGTATGTATGAGAGCAGCAGTGTATATATGTATGAGAGCAGCAGTGTATGTATGTATGTATGAGAGCAGCAGTGTATGTATGTATGTATGTATGTATGAGAGCAGCAGTGTATGTATGTATGAGAGCAGCAGTGTATGTATGTATATGTGAGAACAGCAGTGTATGTATGAGAGCAGCAGTGTATGTATGTATATGTGAGAACAGCAATGTATGTATGTATGTATGTATGTATAAAAGTGGTAGTGTGAGCGGCAGGGTGTATATATGTTTGAAAGTGACGGTGTATGTATGTATTAGTGCTGGAGTATGAATGTATGTATGTATGAGAGTGCCAGAGTATGTATGTATAAGAGTGATGGTGTATGTATGTATGAGAGCGATTATGTATGTATGAGAGCGCCAGTGCATTTACTATGTATGTATGTATGTATGTATGTTAGTGGTGCTGTATTTATGTTTAAGCAGTACATGTATATATGTAGGTGAGAGGCAGTGTATATATAAGAGAGCAGTATATGGATGTACGTCAGACCATACTTGCCGACTTTTCATCTCCCCTTTGCGGGAGACCAGGCAGAGGGCAGCTAATTAGGGGGCGTGGGAGCTCTCAAATGTAATTTGGATAGCTCCGCCCATGGCCCTGCCCCATTTACGTCACAAAAATGGGGCGTGGCTATCCAAATTACATTTTGAGATGGTACCGTAACCGTAGCACTTTTTTAAAGGAAGGAACCCAATTAAAGGAAAATTAGTGGGGAGCAGAGGGAGAGAAGCAGGAGGGAGGCACGAAGCAGCTAGCCGCTATCTTACCATCTTATCTGCGGCGCTGCCTTCTGCTGCTTGTGCCGCTCCCTCTGCTGCTCCTGCTCTGATGGCTGCCCCCTGCTGCGCTGCCGCTGTAGGCAGTATAGACACTGCTGACAGTCGATCCCCGGCCGGACAGCCGCGGCATCTGCCTCGGCACTTTGTGATTTGCGCATGCGCAGTCACTTTTTTTTGCCAGACGGACTAAAAAACCGGGAGGATCGCACACATTACCGGGAGACCGGGAGAAAGGAACAAAAACCGGGATACTCCCGCTAAATGCGGGAGTGTCGGCAACCCTGCGTCAGACATTAACTACACCTCTTGTGAGGCTTAAAGGAGAGATAAAATGTATACACTCTACACACACACAAACATCAGTGTGTGGGAGAGGTGTCTGGGACACACCAGTGGGAATTATGTGGAAGGTGATGGAGAGCAGGAACATATAGGGTGCCACAACCAAAGCATCCACGGGGCAGCCATTGTTCAGGGAGCAAATTATGGGTCCCATTCCTGCACAGGATGCTTTACAGGGATCTGCTGGGGTATCTCTTCCTTCCTGGGTCGGTGCTTCGGGAGTTTCTCACCTTCCTCCTGCATGGAGCATTCTCTCTCACTGCTCCTGAGTCTTGGCGCCAGACTCTGGTTGTGTGGGTGACAGCATTGCTAATCCATGTGGAGACAGGAGAGGTGGCACTACCCCTTGGGTTCCTTGTCCTATCCTGCTCATGTCTGGGTTGTTCTCTCTCTCTCCTACTGTATATGTGACTGCAGAATGGGAATAAAATGGCGGTATAGCTCACTGGTTTATATAGCCCCAGTTTGAGCACTGTATATGATAGATAGATAGATGCAGATTGTAGATAGGAGACAGGACAGAGTGCCATGTCGTTTGTCCCATCCCACTTGCGGAAAAATGCGAAAGGTTCCTTGGAAGTAATTCAGATATCATTACTGCCATCTCTGTAAGTTACATTTAGTAAATAGCGGAATAATCATGTTGGGAGGAATGGTGTTGCATTAAACAAATGCTTTCTTTCAAGAAATATTTTAAATAATTGTTTATATATGTGTTATTATATGTTAAATTCTGATTATATATCTGGGGATGGTATTACCAGAAAACAGAATACCATCTTGGTCGTTTAAAATTAGGTTTTGCCCAAGGTTTTTTCTTTTGCGGATGGACTGCCACTCATGGGCCTGGCCTTTGTGCATACCCCCCAGGCTAAACTTTGCCAGCCAGCCCCTGACTGGCGGTTCCCCGCATATCTCTATAATTCAGGAAAATTTTAAGATTTTGTAATGGCCAACTGGATGAACTACCCGGACGACAATATAGACGCATGGGATACACCCACTATCTTCTGGTTGGCGTCAAAGGCCGTTTTGAGGGGCGCTATAATAGAATATGTGGCACGACACCGCAAGGCAGTCAAGGCGACCTATGATGGATTGCTTAGCAAACTGACTGAAGCCCTCAACTGTTACATCAACCAACCTGACTCGCTCACCCGTGACGCCTATTTGCAAGCTAAACAATTGCTTGATCCGCATTTGTTAGAGCAGACTAAGAAGGGCGTGATATATACGAAGCACAAATTCTATAGATGGGGTAGTAAGGCTGGAAAGCTTTTGGCCACCATATCTAAGCCCCGCCACAAAAAAAGTTATATCACAGCCATACGAGACCCTATATCGGGAAACTTGCTGACCAATACAACCGATATTACCTCTGGGTTTGAAAGTTACTTCACAAAGCTTTATATGGAATCTACTATAGACCCCATTAGGCAGGATTTTCTATTTAAAGATCTTAATTTACCGGAATGATCTCAAACGCAGGCAGAGTCACTCACCACTCCCATAACAATCACCGAGGTCACTGCAGCCATCTCCACGTTACATTTGGGTAAATCACCTGGCCCGATGGCCTGTCCAACGAATATTTTAAGATGCTACAGCATCAAGTGGCCCCAGCCCTTGTAGAGCTATTCAACGACCTCCTTCAAAACTGTACCCCATTCCCACACCTCACGAATACCAACACCGTTCTAATACCCAAGCCGCATAGAAATCCCCAGCTAATAGAATCATACAGGCCGATCAGTTTAATCAACACTGACGTCAAGCTTTTAGCCAAAATATTGGCGAACAGAATGCAGAGCGTACTCCCAAACCTGATTTCATATAACCAATTAGGATTTATCCGCGGCAGGCGCTCTGTAAGGGGTATAAGGACAGCAATCGCTGCAGTGGCAGCATCATCTTTAACAAAGACACATAATAACATTCTACTGAGCCTAGACACAGTCAAGGCTTTTGACACGGTTCTTTGGCCTCATCTTATCATGACCCTTGAGAAAAGAGATTTTACCGAAATTTTTGGTACTTATGTAGTATCTGGGCATCCGATTTAGAAATCGCATCGCATGCAACCAAATCATATTCGATGCGATGGTCAAGATTTTTCCATAGGATTCCATGTTAAAATGGTCTGAGTCCATTTTAACATAGAATTCAATGGGAAAAAGGGGTCCTTTTCCTTTCCCCACTATCCAAGTGGGCATGGAGTTGGATATAAACCTGTGGCGAGCCACCGAGCCCGAAGCGTGGCGAGCCCCGCGAGGGGACACAGAATACTTTTTAAGAAATATGCGTCCCCTCGCGGGGCTCGCTGCGCTCGCCACACTATATAAAATCAACTCTATGCCCACTTGGATAGTGGGGAAATGAACAGGACCTTCTTAACATTGAATCCTATGCAAAATCGCATCGCATCGCATCGCATCTGATTGTATGCCTTAAGGATTGTATGCCTTAAGGTAAGGCATACAATCACAAAATCGGACGCCCAGATACTACATAAGTACCAAATTTTTATCAACTTTATTAAATATTTATACACATCCCCCATGACTAGAATCATAGTGCCCCCTATCGCCGTTACTATTCAACTTCGCTCTAGATCCCTTTCTGCGCCTCTTGGATTCCGACACAACCTTTAAAGGCATATCTGTGGGTACTAAGGTAGTCAAATTGACCGCATTTGCGGACGATGTACTTCTATATATTTCAAACCCATTAGAGTCCCTTGCCCATATTTTTGACCTATTCGGGATCTTTGAGGAGGTATCAGGTTTTGCAATCAATATGAATAAATCAATCACCCTTTCTTTAACTGCCAGACCTTTACCTCGTGAATTTTTGGAAAGTGTCTCCATAAAATGGGCAACGGACTCGCTCACATACCTGGGAACTTCGATGCCCCGTCAGCTATCAAATTTATATAGACTAAATTATACCCCCCTGTTCCAGCAAACATATAGGGAGTTGGAGAGCTGGAAGAATTTACCAATCTCTTACCTGGGCCGAATAAACCTAATTAAAATGGTATCGTTCCCAAGAATAATGTATCCCCTGCAGGCATTGCCATTATTTATCTCCCCAAATGATATAAAAGCCCTTAATCAAAACTTTAGATACTTTATATGGAAAGGGGGAAGGCCCAAACTGAGTATGGTGAAACTTCAACAACCTAAGTGGAACGGGGGAGTCCACTTCCCAGATATAAGGCAATATAACAAGGCAGCAATGTTTCGATACGTTTCCAATTGGGTGTTGGGGTGTGAGGGCTACACATGTACTACGCTGGAGAGGGAATTGGTGGAGGGGAGGTGTCTCCTGTCGTTCCTGCATCTCCACGATCAGGAGGTCCCTTCACATGTAAAAGAAAATCCATTATTGTGGAACACTAAGAAAACATGGCATTGGGTGAGACCCCAAAAGGGCCTCAACTCACATAAGTCATTACACCTCCCACTCTTGAATAATCCAGACTTTCAAGATGGCCGCATATCCCTTCAATATCTGGAGGGCGGGTGGGATCACCACACTTAATGCCTTGATCAACACATAAAATACTGACATACACGGAGGCGATGGAAAAATATCCGTGTCTGGTGGGATATCCCATGGCCTTCCTACAGGTTAAACACTACCTTAGCTCGGTTGTCCGTCAGTTCTCAAATGGAGATTGGAGTAATCCAATAGATACTATGTTGCTCCAAGGACCTTTGGGAAAAAAGGCCATAACTTGTTATTACCAGCACTTCAGGACTATATTGGATTACTCCAAGTCGGGGACGGGAGTGATGCAGTGGACCTCGAAATTTCCAGAGTACGAAGTAGAGGATCGTGTTAAGGCGTTAATCAAATCCTGTACAACAATATCTTCAACTACGTATGTAGAAATGTTTCTCAATATCTGTCACAGGGCGTATATATCTCCCCATAGGAGCTATCTTATGGGTAATAAGGAAACCAGTGCATGTTACAGGTGTGGGGAGCTGGAGGCTGATCTTTATCATTGCTTTTGGACATGCCCGGTGGTAAGGGGATTCTGGAATCAAATAAGGAGATATGTGGAATCACAATTAATGAATTATGTACCATTGACTGCTGAATGGGCAATACTAAGGATAATCCCACCAAACCTCAGAGCAAGCAAAGGAGGTAGAAGGTTACTCTTGGCTGTTAGTGCAGCAGCTCAAAAAACAATCCTGCAAGAGTGGACGTCCACATCCGCTCCGTCTTTACCATTATTTAAATGTAAATTATTCCATCTATTTAGAATGGATTGGGTGGAGGCGTCCTAAGCAAGGAGTCTAGGGTGGAAAAGTTTTTTCAAATGTGGGAAAGTCACATCAACTCACTCTCTATAGGTATCAGAAAGCAGATTCAGGAAAGCATGAAACATACATCCTGGTTTCTACTGCGGTCCTTAGCAGATGATCCTCCAATAGATATTGGGCAATAATGGCGACACAGATGCGGGGATGTGGGGGTGATGGGGGAGAGAGCATTATTGTTTTGTCATTTCCCATTATGTTATAATTACTTGGATGTATGTAAGAGATACATATACAATTGAATATTTGATATGTCATATGTACATGATATACAAAAAACAGACATGAGACGCGTTGCATCAAGAAGTTAGAAATAAGAAATCTTTATTATTGTAAATCCAAAAATGCTACTGATGTATGTACGGAAATTCTGTATTCTCTAATGTACAAACTACATGCATTATCAAATTTGTATTATATATTGACTGTGCTGAATAAAAAGATTATATATAAAAAAAAATATATATCTACCAGTCCTATAGTTATGCCCTGAAAACTGCCAAACAAACATATTTCCAAACTCTCATTTCTGCTCAAGCTTCTAACCCAAAACGTCTTTTTAATACATTTAAATCCCTTCTCAACCCTCCCTCACCCAAGCCACCAACCACTATCCATGCACAAGATCTTGCTTCCTACTTCAGAGATAAGATTGACAAGATCAGAGATGAATTAGTATGCTCCAACTCAGTTGGTGATATGCTCAATTCCATACCTGAGCCCTCTGACGCATTTCCTTCATTTGATCCCACAAATGAAGATGAAGTATCTGCACTTTTCTCTGCCTCCCACTCTACTACCTCTCCTCTTGACCCTATACCCTCGCAAATAAGTAAATCTCTGTCTCCTGTGCTCATTCCAATCTTAACTAAAATCTGTAACCTTTCTTTCTCTACTGGTGTCTTTCCTTCATTGTTCAAACAAGCAGTTATTACTCCGATTCTGAAAAAACAGAATTCTGATCCAAGCTCTCTCTCAAACTACCGTCCCATTTCTCAACTTCCATGCACCTCCAAACTACTTGAAAGACTTGCTTATACTCGCCTCACACACTTTCTTAACTCGCACAACTTAATGGACCCGCATCAGTCAGGCTTTCGTGCCCAACACTCCACAGAGACAGCACTGACTAAAATTGTGAATGATCTGGTCACTGCTAAGTCTAAAGGCCACTTCTCACTACTAATTCTTCTAGATCTCTCTGCTGCTTTTGACACTGTTGACCACACACTTCTCATACAAACACTACAATCCATAGGTCTTAAAGACACAGCCCTCTCTTGGTTCTCATCCTACCTCTCTAACCGCTTCTTTAGTGTTCATTTCTCTGATTCTACCTCCTCTTCGCTACCTCTTTCAGTTGGAGTACCTCAGGGTTCAGTTTTAGGTCCCCCTGCTTTTCTCAATCTATACCTCATCTCTTGGCAAACTAATCAGCTCCTTTGGATTTCAGTATGCGGATGATACTCAGCTCTACCTATCCTCCCCGGACCTGTCCCCATCTGTATTGAGCCGTGTCTCTGAATGCCTTTCTGCTGTTTCATCCTGCATGTCATCTCGCCACCTCAAACTTAATATCTCAAAAACAGAATTAATTATATTTCCGCCAATAAATAGTAGTTACCAACCAGATATCTCTATCGCTGTTGAGAAGATGACAATCACTCCTACCTCTCAAGCTCGCTGCCTAGGTGTTATCCTTGACTCAGAACTTTCCTTTGTACCCCACATTCAATCGGTCTCAAAATCATGCCACATGCACCAAAAAAAATATTTAAAATTCACCCTTACCTTACACAAGACACTGCAAAACCTCTAATCCATGCTCTCATCATCTCACGCATTGATTATTGCAATAGTCTCCTTATTGGCCTTCCCCAATACAGACTCTCACCACTACAGTCCATTATGAATGCAGCTGTGAGGCTGATCTTCCTAGCCAGATGCAAAGCTACTCTGTCAGTCACTTCATTGGTTACCTGTATTCTACCATATTCAATACAAAATACTTTTACTTACACACAAAGCCATAAACCAAACTACACCAACATACATATCTTCTCTTATCTCAAAATATCATCCAACACGACCTCTACGCTCCTCCCAAGATCTGCGTCTCTCATCCACACTCATTACTCGCTCCCATTGCCGACTGCAGGACTTTCTTCGGGCTGCACCCATTCTGTGGAATGCCCTCCCAAGCACAATAAGACTCTCCTTCAGTCTCCAAACCTATAAGCGTTCCCTAAAAACTCATCTCTTCAGGCAAGCTTATCAAATTCCAGAACCAGTCATAGAACCTTGCGTTCTGGTGGAATCGATGCAATAAAGAATACAGCATCTATCCTTATGTATCAATGCCTATTTCGCTATAGATTGTAAGCTTGCGAGCAGGGCCCTCCTACATTTTGACTGTCTGTAAATACCCTGTTTTGTTGTATCACTGTCCCCTTTGTAAAGCGCAACGGAATATGCTGCGCTATATAAGAAACTGTAAATAAATATCCCTAATACCATAACCCTAACAGTATCCCCGACCCCTAACCATTACCTCCTATCCCCAATAACATAACCCAAACCCTAACAGTATCCCCGACCCCTAACCCTTACCTCCTATCCCCAATAACATAACCCAAACCCTAATAGTATCCCCGACCCCTAACCCTTACCTCCTATCCCCAGTACCATAACCCAAACCCTAACAGTATCCCCGACCCCTAACCCTTACCTCCTATCCCCAGTACCATAACCCAAACCCTAACAGTATCCCCGACCCCTAACCCTTACCTCCTATCCCCATTACCATAACCCACACCCTAACAGTAACCCCGACCCCTAACCCCATTAACATAACCCAAACCCTAACAGTATCCCCGACCCCTAACCCTTACCTAGTATCCCCAATACCGTAATCCAAACCCTAACAGTGACCCCGACCCCTAATCCTTACCTCCTATCCCCATTACCATAACCCACACCCTAACAGTAACCCTGACCCCTAACCCCATTAACATAACCCAAACCCTAACAGTATCCCCGACCCCTAACCCTTACCTACTATCCCCAATACCATAATCCAAACCCTAACAGTATCCCCGACCCCTAACCCTTACCTCCTATCCCCAGTACCATAACCCAAACCCTAACAGTATCCCCGACCCCTAACCCTTACCTCCTTTCCCCATTACCATAACCCACACCCTAACAGTAACCCCGACCCCTAACCCCATTAACATAACCCAAACCCTAACAGTATCCCCGACCTCTAACCCTTACCTCCTATCCCCAATAACATAACCCAAACCCTAACAGTATCCCCGACCCCTAACCCTTACCTCCTATCCCCAGTACCATAACCCAAACCCTAACAGTATCCCCGACCCCTAACCCTTACCTCCTATCCCAGTACCATAACCCTAACAGTAACCCCTAACCCTTACCTCCTATCCCCATTAACATAACCCACACCCTAACAGTAACCATGACCCCTAACCCTTACCTCCTATCCCAGTACCATAACCCAAACCCTAACAGTATCCCCGACCCCTAACCCTTACCTCCTATCCCCATTACCATAACCCACACCCTAACAGTAACCCGACCCCTAACCCTATTAACATAACCCAAACCCTAACAGTATCCCCGACCCCTAACCCTTACCTCCTATCCCCAGTACCATAACCCAAACCCTAACAGTATCCCCGACCCCTAACCCTTACCTCCTATCCCAGTACCATAACCCTAACAGTAACCCCTAACCCTTACCTCCTATCCCCATTAACATAACCCACACCCTAACAGTAACCATGACCCCTAACCCTTACCTCCTATCCCAGTACCATAACCCAAACCCTAACAGTATCCCCGACCCCTTACCTCCTATCCCCAGTACCATAACCCAAACCCTAACAGTAACCACGACCCCTAACCCTTACCTCCTATCCCCAGTACCATAATCCAAACACTATCAGTATCCCCGACCCTTAACCCTTACCTCCTATCCCAGTACCATAACCCTAACAGTATCCCCGACCCCTAACCCTTACCTCCTATCCCCAATACCATAACCCAAACCCTAACAGTATCCCCAACCCATACCCTAACAGTATCCCCGACCCCTAACCTTACCTCCTATCCCCAATACCATAACCCAAACCCTAGCAGTATCCCCGACCCCTAACCCTTACCTCCTATCCCCAGTACCATAACCCAAACCCTAACAGTATCCCCGACCCCTAACCCTTACCTCCTATGCCCAGTATCATAACCCAAACCCTAACAGTATCCCCGACCCCTAACCCTTACCTACTATCCCCAATACCATAATCCAAACACTATCAGTATCCCCGACCCTTAACCCTTACCTCCTATCCCCAATACCATAACCCAAACCCTAACAGTATCCCCGACCCCTAACCTTACCTCCTATCCCCAATACCATAATCCAAACCCTAGCAGTATCCCCGACCCCTAACCCTTACCTCCTATCCCCAATACCATAACCCAAACCCTAACAGTATCCCCGACCCCCAACCCTTACCTACTATCCCCAATACCATAATCCAAACACTATCAGTATCCCCGACCCTTAACCCTTACCTCCTATCCCCAATACCATAACCCAAACCCTAACAGTATCCCCGACCCCTAACCCTTACCTCCTATCCCCAATACCATAACCCAAACCCTAACAGTATCCCCGACCCCCAACCCTTACCTACTATCCCCAATACCACAATCCAAACACTATCAGTATCCCCGACCCTTAACCCTTACCTCCTATCCCCAGTACCATAACCCAAACCCTAACAGTATCCCCGACCCCTAACCCTTACCTCCTATCCCCAGTACCATAATCCAAACCCTAACAGTATCCCCGACCCCTAACCCTTACCTCCTATCCCAGTACCATAACCCTAACAGTATCCCCGACCCCTAACCCTTACCTCCTATCCCCAGTACCATAACCCAAACCCTAACAGTATCCCCGACCCCTAACCCTTACCTCCTATCCCCAGTACCATAACCCAAACCCTAACAGTATCCCCAACCCCTAACCCTTACCTCCTGTCCCCAGTACCATAACCCAAACCCTAACAGTATCCCCGACCCCTAACCCTTACCTCCTATCCCCAGTACCATAACCCAAACACTATCAGTATCCCCGACCCTTAACCCTTACCTCCTATCCCCAGTACCATAACCCAAACCCTAACAGTATCCCCGACCCCTAACCCTTACCTCCTATCCCCAGTACCATAATCCAAACCCTAACAGTATCCCGACCCCTAACCCTTACCTCCTATCCCAGTACCATAACCCTAACAGTATCCCCGACCCCTAACCCTTACCTCCTATCCCCAGTACCATAACCCAAACCCTAACAGTATCCCCGACCCCTAACCCTTACCTCCTATCCCCAGTACCATAACCCAAACCCTAACAGTATCCCCGACCGCCAACCCTTACCTCCTGTCCCCAGTACCATAACCCAAACCCTAACAGTATCCCCGACCCCTAACCCTTACCTCCTATCCCAGTACCATAACCCTAACAGTATCCCCGACCCCTAACCCTTACCTCCTATCCCCAGTACCATAACCCAAACCCTAACAGTATCCCCGACCCCTAACCCTTACCTCCTATCCCCAGTACCATAACCCAAACCCTAACAGTATCCCCGACCCCTAACCCTTACCTCCTTTCCCCATTACCATAACCCACACCCTAACAGTAACCCCGACCCCTAACCCCATTAACATAACCCAAACCCTAACAGTATCCCCGACCTCTAACCCTTACCTCCTATCCCCAATAACATAACCCAAACCCTAACAGTATCCCCGACCCCTAACCCTTACCTCCTATCCCCAGTACCATAACCCAAACCCTAACAGTATCCCCGACCCCTAACCCTTACCTCCTATCCCCATTAACATAACCCACACCCTAACAGTAACCATGACCCCTAACCCTTACCTCCTATCCCAGTACCATAACCCAAACCCTAACAGTATCCCCGACCCCTAACCCTTACCTCCTATCCCCAGTACCATAACCCAAACCCTAACAGTAACCACGACCCCTAACCCTTACCTCCTATCCCCAGTACCATAATCCAAACACTATCAGTATCCCCGACCCTTAACCCTTACCTCCTATCCCAGTACCATAACCCTAACAGTATCCCCGACCCCTAACCCTTACCTCCTATCCCCAATACCATAACCCAAACCCTAACAGTATCCCCAACCCATACCCTAACAGTATCCCCGACCCCTAACCTTACCTCCTATCCCCAATACCATAACCCATACCCTAGCAGTATCCCCGACCCCTAACCCTTACCTCCTATCCCCAGTACCATAACCCAAACCCTAACAGTATCCCCGACCCCTAACCCTTACCTCCTATGCCCAGTATCATAACCCAAACCCTAACAGTATCCCCGACCCCTAACCCTTACCTACTATCCCCAATACCATAATCCAAACACTATCAGTATCCCCGACCCTTAACCCTTACCTCCTATCCCCAATACCATAACCCAAACCCTAACAGTATCCCCGACCCCTAACCTTACCTCCTATCCCCAATACCATAATCCAAACCCTAGCAGTATCCCCGACCTCTAACCCTTACCTCCTATCCCCAATACCATAACCCAAACCCTAACAGTATCCCCGACCCCCAACCCTTACCTACTATCCCCAATACCATAATCCAAACACTATCAGTATCCCCGACCCTTAACCCTTACCTCCTATCCCCAATACCATAACCCAAACCCTAACAGTATCCCCGACCCCTAACCTTACCTCCTATCCCCAATACCATAACCCAAACCCTAGCAGTATCCCCGACCCCTAACCCTTACCTCCTATCCCCAGTACCATAACCCAAACCCTAACAGTATCCCCGACCCCTAACCCTTACCTCCTATCCCCAGTACCATAATCCAAACCCTAACAGTATCCCCGACCCCTAACCTCCTATCCCAGTACCATAACCCTAACAGTATCCCCGACCCCTAACCCTTACCTCCTATCCCCAGTACCATAACCCAAACCCTAACAGTATCCCCGACCCCTAACCCTTACCTCCTATCCCCAGTACCATAACCCAAACCCTAACAGTATCCCCGACCCCTAACCCTTACCTCCTGTCCCCAGTACCATAACCCAAACCCTAACAGTATCCCCGACCCCTAACCCTTACCTCCTATCCCCAGTACCATAACCCAAACCCTAACAGTATCCCCGACCCCTAACCCTTACCTCCTGTCCCCAGTACCATAACCCAAACCCTAACAGTATCCCCGACCTCTAACCCTTACCTCCTATCCCCGATACCATAACCCAAACCCCATCAGTATCCTGACCCCTAACCCTTACCTCCTATCCCCAGTACCATAACCCAAACCCTAACAGTATCCCCGACCCCTAACCCTTACCTCCTATCCCAGTACCATAACCCAAACCCTTACAGTATCCCCGACCCCTAACCCTTACCTCCTATCCCCAGTACCATAACCCAAACCCTAACAGTATCCCCGACCCCTAACCCTTAACTCCTATCCCAGTACCATAACCCAAACCCTAACAGTATCCCCGACCCCTAACCCTTACCTCCTATCCCCAGTACCATAACCCAAACCCTAACAGTATCCCCGACCCCTAACCCTTACCTCCTATCCCCAGTACCATAACCCAAACCCTAACAGTATCCCGACCCCTAACCCTTACCTCCTATCCCCAGTACCATAACCCAAACCCTAACAGTAACCCCGACCCCTAACCCTTACCTCCTATCCCCAATACCATAACCCAAACCCTAACAGTATCCCCGACCCCTAACCCTTACCTCCTATCCCCAGTACCATAACCCAAACCCTAACAGTATCCCCGACCCCTAACCCTTACCTCCTATCCCCAGTACCATAACCCAAACCCTAACTGGTAATAATACATTTTAGACTCATTCACCAATGATGTTACAGTATATTGTAATTAATCATCCTACAATAATCGGACGCCCCATTATGTGGGTCACTTTATAACACTGTGGGGGTCCCACAGATGATAGTTATAAGCCTGAGCACGGAGATATCACATTGTGCCGTCCAGATGGTTCTGATGATCCGGCTCTGTATACACAGGACACTGTTAGTAAATAAGAGACCACCTGTGTATACAGCTGCCTGTGTCTGTGTGTATAATATATATACTGGCTTACTGCCTCAGATAATAGCCGTAATGTTCTCCTTGTATGTTACTCATCCCACTCTCCAAACCTTTCCCATCACAGTCACTCCAAGCCACAGTGCCCGATATCCCACAGTGCCCGATATCCCACAGTGCCCGATATCCCACAGTGCCCGATATCCCACAGTGCCCGATATCCCACAGTGCCCGATATCCCACACTGCCCGATATCCCACAGTCTGACTTCCACAGTCCGCGACCTCCCACAGTGCCTGACCCTCATACTGCCAGACCCCCACAGTGCCCAAACCCCGATAGTGCCCAACCTCCAAAGTGCGCAACTCCCTAATGCCCGACCCCCACAGTGCCCGACCTCCACAGGGCCCGACCTCCACTTACAGGCGGCAGTCAGGTCATTGTCACACCTGTCCTGCATACGCTGATAACGTACCGCTGCCTCCTCTCCTCCAGGGCTCAGCCGTCACTTACAGACGGCAGTCAGGTCATTGTCGCACCTGTCCTGCATACGCTGATAACGTACCGCTCCCTCCTCTCCTCCAGGGCTCAGCAGTCACTTACAGGCGGCAGTCAGGTCATTGTCGCACCTGTCCTGCATACGCTGATAACGTACCGCTGCCTCCTCTCCTCCAGGGCTCAGCAGTCACTTACAGGCGGCAGTCAGGTCATTGTCACACCTGTCCTGCATACACTGATAACGTACCGCTGCCTCCTCTCCTCCACAGCTCAGCCGTCACTTACAGACGGCAGTCAGGTCATTGTCGCACCTGTCCTGCATACGCTGATAACGTACCGCTGCCTCCTCTCCTCCAGGGCTCAGCCGTCACTTACAGACGGCAGTCAGGTCATTGTCGCACCTGTCCTGCATACGCTGATAACGTACCGCTGCCTCCTCTCCTCCAGGGCTCAGCAGTCACTTACAGGCGGCAGTCAGGTCATTGTCACACCTGTCCTGCATACGCTGATAACGTAACGCTGCCTCCTCTCCTCCAGGGCTCAGCAGTCACTTACAGGCGGCAGTCAGGTCATTGTCGCACCTGTCCTGTATACGCTGATAACGTACCGCTGCCTCCACTCCTCCTGGGCTCAGCAGTCACTTACAGGCGGCAGTCAGGTCATTGTCACACCTGTCCTGCATACGCTGATAACGTAACGCTGCCTCCTCTCCTCCAGGGCTCAGCCGTCACTTACAGACGGCAGTCAGGTCATTGTCACACCTGTCCTGCATACACTGATAACGTACCGCTGCCTCCTCTCCTCCAGGACTCAGCCGTCACTTACAGGCGGCAGTCAGGTCATTGTCGCACCTGTCCTGCATACGCTGATAACGTACCGCTGCCTCCTCTCCTCCGGGGCTCTGCGGTCACTTACAGGCGGCAGTCAGGTCATTGTCACACCTGTCCTGCATACGCTGATAACGTACCGCTGCCTCCTCTCCTCCAGGGCTCAGCCGTCACTTACAGGCGGCAGTCGGGTCATTGTCGCACCTGTCCTGCATACGCTGATAATGTACCGCTGCCTCCTCTCCTCCAGGGCTCAGCCGTCACTTACAGGCGGCAGTCAGGTCATTGTCGCAACTGTCCTGCATACACTGATAACGTACCGCTGCCTCCTCTCCTCCAGGGCTCAGCAGTCACTTACAGACGGCAGTCAGGTCATTGTCGCACCTGTCCTGCATACACTGATAACGTACCGCTGCCTCCTCTCCTCCAGGGCTCAGCCGTCACTTACAGGCGGCAGTCAGGTCATTGTCGCACCTGTCCGGCATACACTGATAACGTACCGCTGCCTCCTCTCCTCCACGGCTCAGCCGTCACTTACAGACGGCAGTCAGGTCACCTGTCCTGCATACACTGATAACGTACCGCTGCCTCCTCTCCTCCAGGGCTCAGCCGTCACTTACAGGCGGCAGTCAGGTCATTGTCGCACCTGTCCTGCATACGCTGATAACGTACCGCTGCCTCCTCTCCTCCAGGGCTCAGCCGTCACTTACAGGCGGCAGTCAGGTCATTGTCGCACCTGTCCTGCATACGCTGATAACGTACCGCTGCCTCCTCTCCTCCAGGGCTCAGCCGTCACTTACAGGCGGCAGTCAGGTCATTGTCGCACCTGTCCTGCATACACTGATAACGTACCGCTGCCTCCTCTCCTCCAGGGCTCAGCCGTCACTTACAGGCGGCAGTCAGGTCATTGTCGCACCTGTCCTGCATACGCTGATAACGTACCGCTGCCTCCTCTCCTCCAGGGCTCAGCAGTCACTTACAGGCGGCAGTCAGGTCACTGTCTCACCTGTCCTGCATACGCTGATAACGTACCGCTGCCTCCTCTCCTCCAGGGCTCAGCCGTCACTTACAGGCGGCAGTCGGGTCATTGTCGCACCTGTCCTGCATACGCTGATAACGTACCGCTGCCTCCTCTCCTCCAGGGCTCAGCAGTCACTTACAGGCGGCAGTCGGGTCATTGTCGCACCTGTCCTGCATACGCTGATAACGTACCGCTGCCTCCTCTCCTCCAGGGCTCAGCAGTCACTTACAGGCGGCAGTCGGGTCATTGTCGCACCTGTCCGGCATACACTGATAACGTACCGCTCCCTCCTCTCCTCCAGGGCTCAGCCGTCACTTACAGGCGGCAGTCAGGTCATTGTCGCACCTGTCCTGCATACGCTGATAACGTACCGCTGCCTCCTCTCCTCCAGGGCTCAGCCGTCACTTACAGGCGGCAGTCAGGTCATTGTCGCACCTGTCCTGCATACGCTGATAACGTACCGCTGCCTCCTCTCCTCCAGGGCTCAGCCGTCACTTACAGACGGCAGTCAGGTCATTGTCGCACCTGTCCTGCATACGCTGATAACGTACCGCTGCCTCCTCTCCTCCAGGGCTCAGCAGACACTTACAGGCGGCAGTCAGGTCATTGTCGCACCTGTCCTGCATACACTGATAACGTACCGCTGCCTCCTCTCCTCCAGGGCTCAGCCGTCACTTACAGGCGGCAGTCAGGTCATTGTCACACCTGTCCTGCATACGCTGATAACGTACCGCTGCCTCCTCTCCTCCGGGGCTCTGCGGTCACTTACAGGCGGCAGTCAGGTCATTGTCACACCTGTCCTGCATACACTGATAACGTACCGCTCCCTCCTCTCCTCCAGGGCTCAGCAGACACTTACAGGCGGCAGTCAGGTCATTGTCTCACCTGTCCTGCATACACTGATAACGTACCGCTGCCTCCTCTCCTCCAGGGCTCAGCAGTCACTTACAGGCGGCAGTCAGGTCATTGTCACACCTGTCCTGCATACGCTGATAACGTACCGCTGCCTCCTCTCCTCCAGGGCTCAGCAGACACTTACAGGCGGCAGTCAGGTCATTGTCACACCTGTCCTGCATACGCTGATAACGTACCGCTGCCTCCTCTCCTCCAGGGCTCAGCCGTCACTTACAGGCGACAGTCAGGTCATTGTCACACCTGTCCTGTATACACTGATAACGTACCGCTGCCTCCTCTCCTCCAGGGCTCAGCCGTCACTTACAGGCGGCAGTCAGGTCATTCTTAGGTATGTACATCAGTGCAGACGCCATCGATGGTTACCATCAATAGAAATTCTGCACCCAGCAATTGATAGTCGTAAACTATATGTTGGATAACCATCGATAGCTTTAGCTATCAATGGTCATCTATTATATTTGACTGAATGTCCCGTAGGCCAATCATAACTCAGGGACGTGACTTCCGGGTGTCGGGGGCGGAGCTATGCTCTGTGTCCCGGCACCTTGAAAAAGAAAAAAGAACCCATGATTTCTGTTGTTTTTTTTTTAGCCATCGATGTAGGGAAACCATCTGGTTCTCCCACATCGATGGCAAAAGTATTAGAGATCGGCCATAAACCATCAATGATTTCAAATCATTGCCATCCCTAGTCATTCTCACAGCGGTCCTGCATATGCCGATAATGTACCTCTGCCTCCTCTCCTCCCGGGCTCAGATAAAGGCGATGTTTGCGCAGATTACAGATGGCGGTCACAGAGAGAATGACTGTGGAGACTAGTGATATGCGGGTGTGTTGCAGCCAGTGCGCACTTTGCACTACATGGCAGCTGTGACAGCGCTGTGTCTATCCCTGAGCACCGTATCTCAGCCATGACTCACCGGAGTGCTGGCAATACATGCCGATACTGTGCATGGGTTATACCATGGGCTGGGGTGACGTGGCCACAGGTAACCACACCCCTATAGTGCTATCTGTGTATTTATTAGGTGTGTGTTTATTCCCAGAGATAAGAGCCGGAGTGGGTGTCATGTCCGGGGACACCTGGGCATAGCAGCTGTGCAGGACGTCACATCAGTGGCTCTGTGTGTGATGCAGAGCGTTGTGTGATCTACACATAATAGGACCCTATGAGGAAATGGGACTAACACACCTTATGGGGGAGAAACCCATCATCCACTGGGGCCCATTCACTGTGCATCACATGTATACTGCCATATGCAATCGTCCTGGCTGCACCTCTGTGCCGAGCCTTTCCCTGCGATGTGCTCAGCGGGAATATGCAGTCAGTGCTGACCTCCAGGTCTTATTATGTAACATTATAGGCCCTCCACATTACAATGAGCAATTTACAATGTCACATCATAGTGCCCTCCAGTTCATATTGTGCCACATAACAGTGCCTCCTGTTCATATTGTGCCACATTACAGTGCCTCCTGTTCGTATTGTGCCACATTACAGTGCCACTTGTTCGTATTGTGCCACATTACAGTGCCTGCTGTTCGTATTGTGCCACATTACAGTGCCTCCAGTTCATATTGTCCCACATTACAGTGCCTCCAGTTCATATTGTGCCACATTACAGTGCCTCCTGTTTGTATTGTGCCACATTACAGTGCCTCCAGTTCATATTGTGCCACATTACAGTGCCTCCTGTTTGTATTGTGCCACATTACAGTGCCTCCAGTTCATATTGTACCACATTACAGTGCCTCCAGTTCATATTGTGCCACATTACAGTGCCTCCTGTTTGTATTGTGCCACATTACAGTGCCTCCTGTACGTATTGTGCCACATTACAGTGGCTCCAGTTCATATTGTCCCACATTACAGTGCCTCCTGTTCATATTGTGCCACATTACAGTGCCTCCTGTACGTATTGTGCCACATTACAGTGCCTCCTGTTTGTATTGTGCCACATTACAGTGCCTCCTGTTTGTATTGTGCCACATTACAGTGTCTCCTGTTTGTATTGTGCCACATTACAGTGCCTCCTGTACGTATTGTGCCACATTACAGTGGCCTCCTGTTCGTATTGTGCCACATTACAGTGGCCTCCTGTTTGTATTGTGCCACATTACAGTGCCTCCTGAATAATTATTATGGAACATCCGTTATTGGAGTGAGATAAAGTCAGATGAATAGAGGTAAGTGCACTTTACCATAGGTGGCTTCCTCACTGGTGTGTAGAATGTAGACCCCCAGGTGGGTATCAGCAGATGCGTTCCACCGCAGATGCCTTCCACCGCTATTTCTCCTTATTTTACTGCATAGAATTTTTTTTACGATGTCCCAATTTAACGCCCCAGATTTGGGCGGCCATATGGATTCTCGTTTGGTTTAAAGTGAACCTCTAACACTGCTGGTATCCCTATGGGGGGTCCTCTTTTTTTAACAATATCTAGGCCCGTCCTGTGACCGGAACTAGGACGTAAATTATTCCCCGTAGCAATGACACCCTATAGTGATGTGAGCTGGCAGGAGGGTGAGGGTGGGGGGTTGGGGTCTGCAATTGAGCTTGAAGCTTAGGACTGACCCAGAAAAAGACTGATCTCCACTCAAGTGGGAATTTCCCATGTAACAAAGTGGACGATTCTGGATCACACATAGAGATCTGAATTGGGACCCTGCCTCGATGGTCGGGGGTGACAGATTGTATGGGGGGGGGGGGGATCTGAATCTCATTTTATCCAGTACGAGACTCCCATCACAGGATGCAGCAGCGCCCATCTCCCTCAGTGCCGCACAGATCGGGGGGTTCCCCTCAGTGCCGCACAGATCGGGGGGTTCCCCTCATTGCCGCACAGATCGGGGGGTTCCCATCAGTGCCGCACAGATCGGGGGTTTCCCCTCAGATCGGGGGGTTCCCCTCAGTGCCGCACAGATCGGGGGGTTCCCCTCAGTGCTGCACAGATCGGGGGGTCCCCTCAGTGCCGCACAGACCAGGGGGTCCTACAGGTTCCCCTGTGCTGGTTCTGTACACAGGGGATTGTTTCCCACAGGTAAGGACTCGATCTGGGCCATTACTTATTGTATATTTGTGGCTTAATCCACAAAAACTGAATTTGGCTCTGAGACAACAGTAAAATATACTCAGATCCCCCCCAAACCCCCAACCCCCCAGATATTCTAACAATGTTTAATATTGAGAAATATTTGCCACACACAGTAATGTCCCTTACACCATATTATGCCATGCACAATAATGCCCCTTGCACCATATTATATCCCACACAGTAATGTGCCTTACACCATTTTATGTCCCACACAGTAATACCCCTTACACCATATTATGTCCCACACAGTAATACCCCTTACACCATATTATGTCCCACACAGTAATACCCCTTACACCATATTATGTCCCACACAGTAATGCCCCTTACACCATATTATGTCCCACACAGTAATGCCCCTTGCGCCATATTATGTCCCACACAGTACTGCCCCTTGCACCATATTATGTCCCACACAGTACTGCCCCTTGCACCATTATTATGTCCCACACAGTAATGCCCCTTACACCATATTATGTCCCACACAGTAATACCCCTTACACCATATTATGTCCCACACAGTAATACCCCTTACACCATATTATGTCCCACACAGTAATACCCCTTACACCATATTATGTACAACACAGTAATACCCCTTACACCCTATTATGTCCCACACAGTAAGGCCCATTACACCATATTATGTCCCACACAGTAATACCCCTTACACCATATTATGTCCCAACAGTATTGCCCCTTGCGCCATATTATGTCCCACACAGTAATACCCCTTACACCATATTATGTCCCACACAGTAATACCCCTTACACCATATTATGTACAACACAGTAATACCCCTTACACCCTAATATGTCCCACACAGTAAGGCCCATTACACCATGGCCCTTATTCTGAATCGTGCGGTACGGGCC
The DNA here is from genome assembly GCF_055691185.1 of Crinia signifera. Lineage (NCBI taxonomy): Eukaryota > Metazoa > Chordata > Amphibia > Anura > Myobatrachidae > Crinia > Crinia signifera. The sequence continues at coordinate 166,155,200 of NC_139225.1, forward strand.
GCGTGCGGCCGTACCGCCGATGTTTTCAGTCTGCACATGCGCAGAGGTCAATCTGCGCATGTGCAGCCGAATTCGCCGCAGACGTATTTCGTCCGCCGCAAAGGGGGCGTATAGGGGCGTGAGGGGCTTCATACCCTCATTTCCCTATGCATACGCCCCGCGTTTCATGGGCGTTCCCATGCAAACGCGGGGCGTATGCATGGTAATGAGGGTATGACGCCAGTGATGGGGGCGGAAAGCTGACGTCGCCGGATGTCAGTTCTCCGGCCCCATACAAGCTATCACACGGACGATTGTCCGTGTGGTCTCAGCTTGCGGGAGCTGCTGGGGCGTGCGGCCCTGCCTTCGATGGTCGACGACCATCGAATGCAGGGGGCAGCTCCCACCATGGTGGAGGCGTACGCCCCACCATTTTCATGCGGATCGCCAGCCGTCCGTGTACGGACGGCCGTGGCGATCCATAGTGTGGGCGGGGATTGGTTTGTGCGGCCGGAGCACCGTGTGCGGCTCCGGCCGCACGATTCAGAATAAGGGCCCTTATTATGTCCCACACAGTAATACCCCTTACACCATATTATGTCCCAACAGTAATGCCCCTTGCGCCATATTATGTCCCACACAGTAATACCCCTTGCGCCATAGTATGTCCCACACCATATTATGTACAACACAGTAATACCCCTTACACCATAGTATGTCCCACACAGTAATGCCCCTTACACCATATTATGTCCCAACAGCAATGCCCCTTGCGCCATATTATGTCCCATATAGTAATACCCCTTACACCATATTATTTACAACACAGTAATACCCCTTACACCATAGTATGTCCCACACAGTAATACCCCTTACACCATATTATGTCCCACACAGTAATACCCCTTACACCATATTATGTCCCACACAGTAATACCCCTTACACCATATTATGTACAACACAGTAATACCCCTTACACCCTATTATGTCCCACACAGTAAGGCCCATTACACCATATTATGTCCCACACAGTAATACCCCTTGCGCCATATTATGTCCCACACAGTAATACCCCTTGCGCCATAGTATGTCCCACACCATATTATGTACAACACAGTAATACCCCTTACACCATAGTATGTCCCATACAGTAATATCCCTTACACCATAGTATGTCCCATACAGTAATTCCCCTTACACCATATTATGTCCCAACAGTAATGTCCCTTGCGCCATATTATGTCCCATATAGTAATACCTCTTACACCATAGTATGTACAACACAGTAATACCCCTTACACCATATTATGTCCCACACAGTAATGCCCCTTGCGCCATATTATGTCCCACACAGTACTGCCCCTTGCACCATATTATGCCCCACACAGTACTGCCCCTTGCACCATATTATGTCCCACACAGTAATGCCACTTACACCATATTATGTCCCACACAGTAATGCCCCTTGCACCATATTATATCCCACACAGTAATGCCCCTTGCACCATATTATGTCCCACACAGTAATGCCCCTTACACCATATTATGTTCCACACAGTAATGCACCTTACATTATATGCCACACACAGTAATGCCCCTTACACCATATTATGTCTCCCACAGTAATGCCACTTAAATCATATACCACACACAACAATGCCCATTACACCAATTTATGCCCCACACAGTAATGCCCCTTGCATCATTTTATGCTACACACAGTAATGCCATTTACATAATATGCTACACACAGTAATGCCCCTTAAATCATATGCCACACACAATAATGCCCCTTAAATCATCTGCCACACACAATAATGCCCATTACACCAATTTATGCCCAGAAAAGTTTTATTGTTCCTCAGTGAGAAAAACAAAATAGCAATCTAGCAAATATGATACCTTTTAATGGCTAACAAAAATAAATGTTGTTAAAATGCAAGCTTTCGAGACTGCTTAGGTCTCTTCCTCAGGCATGGTATAACAAGGTGTGTGAAGAACCACATATATATACACAGCAGAGTAGGAACAAGATGTGATAGATGGACATTCTTAAGATCAAAACAAAACAAAATAACAGAATGAGCTTGTAAATTGAGTCCTTAATTAGTTTGTAGATAAGTAGTGTGAAAGTTTTATTGTCTCTAAGTTGATGACAGGCCAGAGTTAGAGCTCCGATGCCCTCACTCTCTCTGGGCCAGATTCCTCAGATGTTGTAGTGGGCCATAAATCCCTCGGATAGATTCAGTCCTGTGTTAAGGGTGTCAAACGTTGTCATTAATTTGTATTCCCAGACCCTCCTGTCTCTTTGTGATTTGAAATTTCCTTTTAGTATAATCACTTTCATATGATCCTGATTGTGTCCTGGGCTGCAGAAATGTTTGGCCACAGGAAAGTGTGTCTTTTTTTCCTTTATTGTGTGGCGATGGGACAGTAATGCCCCTTGCAGCATTTTATGTTATACACAGTAATGCCCCTTGCAGCATTTTATTCTACACACAGTAATACCATTTACATCATATTATGCCACACAGTAATGCCCCTTACACCATATTATGACCCACATAGTAATGCCACTGACATCATGTTATGCCACACACAGTAATGCCACTTAAACTATATTACAGTATGTCCCACACAGTAATGCCCCTTACATTATATTATGCCTCACACAGTAATGCCACTTACACCATATTATGCCACACGTAGAATTGCCCCTTAAATCATATGCCACACACAGTAATGCCCCTTACACCATTTTATGACACACACACAGTAATGCCCCATGCAGCATATTATGCCACACACAGTAATGCCCCTTAAATCATATGCCACACACAGTAATGCCCCTTACACCAATTTATGCCCCACACAGTAATGCCCCTTGCAGCATATTATGCCACACACAGTAATGCCATTCACATCATATTATGTGACACACAGTTATGCCCCTTAAATCATATGCCACACACAATAATGCCCCTTAAATCATATGCAACACACAATAATGCCCATTACACCAATGTATGCCCCACACAGTAATGCCCCTTGCAGCATTTTATGCTACACACAGTAATGCTCCTTGCAGCATTTTATGCTACACACAGTAATACCACTTAAACTATATTACAGTATGTCCAACACAGTAATGCCCCTTACATTATATTATGCCACACACAGTAATGCCACTTACACCATATTATGCCACACATAGTATTGCCCCTTAAATCATATGCCACACACAGTAATGCCCCTTACACCATTTTATGACACACACACTGTAATGCCCCTTGCAGCATATTATGCCACACACTGTAATGCCCCTTAAACCATATTATGACCCACATAGTAATGCCACTGACATCATATTATGCCACACACAGTAATGCCACTTAAACTATATTACAGTATGTCCCACACAGTAATGCCCCTTACATTATATTATGCCACACACAGTAATGCCACTTACACCATATTATGCCACACATAGTATTGCCCCTTAAATCATATGCCACACACAGTAATGCCCCTTACATCATATTATGTTTCACACAGTAATGCCCCTTACACCATATTACAACACACAGTAATGCCCCATGTGGCATATTATGCCACACACAGTAATGCCCCTTAACCATATTATGCCCCACACTAATGCCACTTACACCAAATTATGTGGCATATGATGATGATGTAAGTGGCATTAGTGTGGGGCATAATATGGTGTAAGGGGCATTACTGTGTGTGGCATAATATGCTGCATGGGGCATTACTGTGTGTTGTAATATGGTGTAAGGGGCATTACTGTGTGAAACATAATATGATGTAAGGGGCATTACTGTGTGTGGCATATGATTTAAGGGGCAATACTATGTGTGGCATAATATGGTGTAAGTGGCATTACTGTGTGTGGCATAATATAATGTAAGGGGCATTACTGTGTGGGACATACTGTAATATAGTTTAAGTGGCATTACTGTGTGTGGCATAATATGATGTAAATGGTATTACTGTGTGTAGCATAAAATGCTGCAAGGAGCATTACTGTGTGTAGCATAAAATGCTGCAAGGGGCACTACTGTGTGGGGCATATGATGATGTAATTGGCATTACTGTGTGTGACATAAATTGGTGTAAGGGGCATTACTGTGTGTCACACACAGTAATGCCAATTACATCATCATATGCCCCACACAGTAGTGCCCCTTACACCATACTAAGCTCCACACAGTAATGCTACAGCATCTTCATATTCCCAATGGGTCAGTCTTCCTAGCAATACTGGGGGCTGCTGTTTGTGCTTGCTTCCTTTCCATTACTAAATGGACCAAAAAAAGGAAAGGATGTAGCAGCGCTTGAACAATGAAAATATAAAATGATGCGGATTGGTTAAGCTATTACAATAGATTTATTATAAGTAGATACACTGCTAAAATAATGGTTATATGGCCAGCAAACATGATAAAAACAGTAAAAATATCACACTGGAATTGTGTAATAGTGTGGTTCCTCATCAGCCAAAGAATTTGATGTGTCCTGGAGAGTCCTGTATTATGGGCCAATAAGTTGGTAAAAGAGTTCCCCAAATGGTCATCCAGAGGGAGAATCACTTGTGCTTGGAGTGGCCCAGATTGGCACAAATAACAACTCCTGCTGCAAAGTTTTCTTGTTGTGAATGGTGGAGAGTTTCTCTACCTTCAATGGATGAAACCGGCAATTTGTATCCACTTTGGGGGGGGGGGGAGTTTGTGGTCCAAATGGAGAAATCAGGACTGCAATCCACAGACACTTGGTGGGGAGGCTGCAATGGTCTCCTTATGCGTTTCACTACGCCAGGTAGCTTTATCAAAGGATGTCATTGCAGGGCTAGTGCTGGCTTTATATACCCTAGCTACATGGGTCATGTGACCATTACTAAATGGCCCTCCAAAAATGGACACTGCCTTAGAAGCTGTGGAGGAGACTCTGGGACCAGTAGTGCCTGTAGTCATGGTTTGTTTTAACAGAAGAGGGCAGACTCCACTTGTCCATGGTTCAGTGGGCTCTGGCATTGTGCCATAGTGTACTGCGCTTGCCTCCAGAAACAGGTGCCAGGGACTAATTTCACTAAAGCTGGGTACACATATATACAATTGTCGGGCCGTTCTTTCGTTCTGGGTCGGACAGCCGTTCAATTGTATATGTGTGTATGCTGTCCCGTATGAGCGATAAACGGCAAAAAACTGTCTTGACCGTCCATACTCGGTCGGTCGACGGTTCTTTGCTGTTTAATTTTCATCCGACAGGACGGCCCCATATCGGTACAAAAGTGCAGTGTGTACGCACGTTCGACCGATATGCTGCCATCCTTGCGACTATACTGCCAAAGCTGGAACGCCCATGTGGGCGTTCCAGCTTTGACTTAAAAAAAAAAAAAACGGCGTGGGGTCCCCCCCACAGCCGCAACCAGCACCAGGCTGAAAGAGCCGGGGCTGGTATTAAAAAATCAGGAAACCCGACAAATAGGGCTTCGCTGATTTTTTAAAACCAGCCCCAGGCTCCAGGTCCGGGGCTGGTTCCCAAAATACGGGGAGACAAAATAACCAGGGGTCCCCCTGTATTTTAAGAACCAGGCCAAACCAGCCAGCAGGGTAATGCCACAGCCGGGGGACACTTATTATATAAGGTCCCGCGGCCAAAGCATTCAGCCCTCTGACCGGTCAGCCTGGCCAGGGGTCCTGGGGGAGTGGGGTCCCCCCCAATAAAGGGGTCCCCCCCCCCTCCAGGACTTACCTGACCAGGCTGAAGCCTGGTGCTGTCCCCGGTGGTCCTGTGCGGTGGCCACCGGGCTGATCATTGTGTAAAAAAAATAGAATAAAAACAATTGTTTTTTCCTGTGGAACTATGAGTCCCAGCAAGCCTCCCCCACATGCTGGGACTTGGAGAACCACAAGTCCCAGCATGCGGGGCATTAAAGGGCCCGCTGGCACTTGTAGTTCCACAGAAAAAAAATTAGTTAAATAAATACACACTGACACTTTAGAAAAATAAGTTTAATACATACATTACACAAACACACTGATACTTACCTATCTTGAGCCCGTAGGTAGGTCCCAGGGTCCGGTCCGGTGGCTTGGTTCCGGGGCTGGGGCTCCAGGGCTGAAGAGTCCGGGGTCCTGGATCCGTAGTAATCCAAAGGGGTACCTGGGGAAGCTAAACCTACTCACCTGTCCTCTGGCGCCCACCCCGGCATCTTCACTTCAAGACGCGCTGCTCCCGGCTGCTGTGGTACCCGCTCTGCCTCCGCTGTATACTAGAGACGCAGAGATCCTTCTTCCTCTGCGTCTCTACTCAAAATGATTTCTGCCCAATCAGGAGCCGAGAAAGTCAGCTCCTGAATTGCTGGATTGAAATATTCCACAATGCTTTCCTTTAATAGCATTTCCATAACATTTGCTACCACTGATGTGAGGCTCACTGGTTGGTAATTACATGATTCTACCTTGCTTCCACTTTTTTGCAGTAGTACAGTCCTCTGGAATTGCAATTGTAGCTAGTGACTGGTTGAGTAACTCTTTTTAATGGTTACCAGAACCCTTTGAAGCTCTTGTAGTATCACTGGATGTATGACATCAGCTCCACTAATTTCTCCATTTTCAGAAATGAGAGTTCTGTTAAGATAATCTTCTCTGTAAATGTTCTTTCATCTAACTTCTTTTTATGTCCTTGAAGCTTAATTGTGGCCCCTTCCCTTCTCCTAGTAGTAAATACTAATCAGAAATACTTATTTTGATAGAAACATAGAATTTGACGGCAGATAAGAACCACTTAGCCCATCTAGTCTGCCCCTTTTTTTAAACATGTTACCTCAAACCATATTTGATCCTTATTTTTTTGTAAGGATATCAATATGCTTATCCCAAGCATGTTTAAATTGTACTACTGTATTTGCGTCTACCACCTCTGATGGTAGGCTATTCCACTTATCTACTACTCTTTCTGTGAAGTAATTCTTCCTCACATTTCCCCTGAATCTTCCTCCCTCTAGTTTAAGTGCATGTCCTCGTGTTCTGTTGCTCCTCTTCCTGTGAAGAATGTCTCCCACCTGTACCTTCCTCCCTCTAGTGTCAGTGCGTGTCCTCGTGTTCTGCTGCTCCTCTTCCTGTGAAGAATGTCTCCCACCTGTACCTTCCTCCCTCCCTCTAGTGTCAGTGCATGTCCTCGTGTTCTGCTGCTCCTCTTCCTGTGACTAATGTCTCCCACCTGCACCTTCCTCCCTCTAGTGTCAGTGCGTGTCCTCGTGTTCTGTTGCTCCTCTTCCTGTGAAGAATGTCTCCCACCTGTACCTTCCTCCCTTCCTCTAGTGTCAGTGCTTGTCCTCGTGTTCTGCTGCTCCTCTTCCTGTGAAGAATGTCTCCCACCAGTACCTTGTTAAACCCCTTGATATTTGAAAGTTTCTATCATGTCCCCCCTTTCCCTTCTCTGCTCTAAAGTATACATATTAAGATATTTTAGTCTTTCCTGGTACGTCTTGTGATGTAGACCATGCACCATTTTAGTTGCTCTTCTTTGTACAGTCTCTAATGTATTTATATCCTTCTGGAGATATGGCCTCCAGAACTGAACACAATACTCTAGGTGAGGTCGTACCAATGACCTATACAGTGGCATTATTACTTCTTTCTTTCTACTGCTGATACCTCTCCCTATGCAACCAAGCATCTGACTTGCCTTCTTCATTGCTTTGTTACATTGCCTACCTGCCTTTAAGTCCCCTGAAATAGTGACACCTAGATCCCTCTCTTCCTCAGTAGTTTCCATTATAGTGCCATTTATACTATATTGAGTCTTTGGATTTCTGAGACCCAAGTGCATGATTTTGCATTTTTTGGCATTAAACTGTAGTTGCCATTCTCTTGACCATTTCTCTAATCTACCTAGATCCTCAATCATTTGTTTTACCCCTCCTGGTGTGTCTACCCTGTTGCATACATTTGTGTCATCTGCAAAAAGGCACATTTTACCCTCAATTCCATTTGCAATATCACCAATAAAGATATTAAAAAGCACCGGTCCAAGTACAGATCCCTGGGGTACTCCACTTGTAACCTTTCCCTCCTTTGACTGTACTCCGTTTACTACAACTCTCTGTTTTCTGTCCTGCAACCATGCTCTTATCTATTCAACTATCGGTACTCTTTACCTAGAACGGCGCCCATCGCGGTGATCGCGACATCGCGGGCAGTACATAAACGGCCGCGACGCGATGCCCGCGATCACCGCGATTTTCCCATAGGGAACAATGTTAAAAAGCCAGATTGACCGCGATTTTGCATTCAATGCCTCAATGCCCGCGATTTTCACATAGGAATCAATGTTAAATGGGCTACAGAGCCCAAATAGGCAGAATTAACCCTTAAATGTCCCCCCAATTTTTGTACGCCACCCCACGATCCACGCAAACCCGAAGCGTGGCGAGCGCAGCGGTACGCGTCCTCCGACCTTTTCATGCCCTACTATCCACGTCGGCGTGGAGTTGAGAATAGAATAGTGTGGCGAGCGCAGCGAGCCACCGAGCCCGAAGCGTGGCGAGCGCACGCGGATACCTTCACAGGTAAACGCGTCCCCTCGCGGGCTTCACTGGTGTCCGCTTTTCGCCACGGATACCTGTGAAGCCCGCGAGGGGACGCGTAGAACTGTGAAGGTATCCGCGTCCCCTCGCGGGGCTCGCCACGCTTCGGGCTCGGTGGCTCGCTGCGCTCGCCACACTATTCTATTCTCAACTCCACGCCGACGTGGATAGTAGGGCATGAAAAGGTCGGAGGACGCGTACCGCCGCCCCTCGCGGGCTCGCTGCGCTCGCCACGCTTCGGGTTGGCGTGGATCGTGGGGTGGCGTACAAAAATTGGGGTGACATTTAAGGGTTAATTGTGACTATTTGGGCTCTGTAGCCCATTTAACATTGATTCCTATGTGAAAATCGCGGGCATTGAGGCATTTTAAAGTAAAATCGCGGTCAATCAGGCTTTTTAACATTGTTCCCTATGGGAAAATCGCGGTGATCGCGGGTACACGATTTTTATGTACCCGCGATTTACCCGCGATGCCCGCGATTTTTTACCCCCGACGCCCGCGATTCTAATCGCGGGCGCCGTTCTAGGTAAAGAGTACCCAACTATCTTAGAATCCAATCCCAAGCTTTCAAGTTTATTTAACAGTCTGCGATGTGGGACAGTGTCAAAAGCTTTACTAAAGTCTAGATAAGCTACATCTACAGCCCCACCTTGATCTATTACTTTAGTCACCCAGTCAAAAAAGTCAATAAGATTTGTTTGACATGATCTTCCCCCAGTAAACCCATGCTGTTTTGGATCCTGTAAGTTGCTGGTTTTGAGATACTTTACAACTCTTTGTTTTAAGAGTGTTTCCATCAATTTCCCTACTACTGATGTAAGGCTCACTGGTCGATAGTTGCTTACCTCTTCCTTGCTTCCACTTTTGTGCAGTGGGACTACATTCACTGTTTTCCAGTCCTCTGGGATTACTCCAGTAGCTAGTGACTGGTTGAATAATTCTGTTATTGGTTTTACCAGCTCCCCTTTAAGCTCTTTTAGTATCCTTGGATGTATCCCATCTGGCCCCATTGATTTATCCACTTTCAGTTTTGAGAGTTCTGTGAGGACTTTCTCCTCTGTAAATGTACTTGTCTCTCCCTTAGTTTTCTGACTATACTTGCAACTTAATTGTGGCCCCTTCCCCTCTCTTTCAGCAGTGAATATTGAGCAGAAAAATTTATTTATATTATCTGCTATTTCATTGTCCCCCTCAAGAAAACTTCCACTCTCTGTCTTCAGTCTAATTATTCCACTTTTTGTTTTTCTCCTTTCACTTATACCCCTTTTCCATCTGCAACCCGTGTTAAACACGGGTTTTTGAACACGGATCATACCCGTGTAAGACACGGGTAAAAACACTGTTCACACTGCGCACAGACCCGTGTTATCAGAATCAGAATCAGAATCAGAATCAACTTTATTGGCCATGTGTGCTTGAGCACACTAGGAATTTTTTGCGGATTTTACAGTGCATCATCAAGCAGGGATGGGGGGGGGGGGGGGGGGGGGGGGAGGAGAGGACATTGCATACATTACATTGAGGACATTACACATTACATGTAGGGGAACACATGCCCGCCGAGCTGCGCAGCGCCTAGGCAGCCATCAGCGGCGCCACTGGTCGTTGCAGCAGTCGGTAGGTGACAGTATGAGCAGGGACAGTACAATTTATCAACAGGGAACACATACCCGCCAAGCAGCACATCGCCTAGGCAGCCATCAGCGGCGCCACTGGTCGATGCAGCAGTCGATGGGTGACAATATAAGCACGGACAGAACAGTTTGTCATACAGGGAACACATGGAAAAACCTACCCGCCGAGCAGCACAGCGCCTAGGCAGCCATCCGCGGCGCCACTGGTCGCTGCACCAGCCAGGCAGGTAACACAGAGGGGGTTACATAGCTGAGATGCACAGTTCCTTGGCAGCCATTTGCGGCGCCATCTTCCTGTAGGAGAAGCCAGCGTGGGGGATGGAGTGGTGTGGGGGAGTTACCCGTGTCGGAGCCTTTTACACTAAACCCGGGTAAACTTTGAAAAATCCCAAGAATGCCCACAAGACATAGCTTTTTTCCAGTCCAAACCAGTTTGAAGTCACAAAGGGGACAAAGGGGAGGGGTGGTGGGTGGTTACTTCTTGCAGCATTGCAGCAATGGAGTCAGAGAGAGTAGCTGTGTCTATGCTGGGCTTGCAGACATTTTGCAGTATTTTGCTGTACTATTCTGCCATGGACAGCTTGATGCAGCTTATAACACTCTGCTACCTACTGCTGCGCTGGAGGAGGAGGACCCAATTCTTTGCGGAGAGGGAGAGTGCTCGTCGCCATTATTTGAGGAGGAGGAGAGTGCTGTTATCAGCGAGTGTTTCCACCATCCTGCAAATGAGCACTGCACCAACCAGAAGAATGTGGATGAGAGATCGCAGACATGGGGAGGCTTTCATGCAGACAGTTCTAAGTTTCCAGGATGAACAGTGGATGGCACATTTCAGAATGTCCCGTGCTACATTTTTCTATATTTTGGAACTACTGTCCCCTGCCATCACGAAACAGACCACCAAGTTCAGGAAGCCTATTGAGCCCAGCAGGAGGTTAGCAATTGCTATTTGGTGGTACGCTACCCCTGGAGAGTATAGAACACTCTCTTGTCTATTTGGTGTAGGAATTGGCACAGTGTGCAAGATTGTATACCAAGTCACACGGGCATTGCTGAAAACCCTATACCAGCGCTTTATATCCTTGCCGCAAGGACAGCGGCTAGAGGACACTGTCAAGGGATTCAAGAGGCGTGGATATCCTCAGTGTGGTGGAGCAATCGATGGTACCCACATTCCCATCATTGCCCCCCGTGATAACCCCGCAGACTACTATAACCGCAAGGGGTGGCATTCTATTGTCCTGCAAGCTGTAGTGGACCATAAATACTGGTAAGCAATAGTTTACTATTTTTTTTTGTAAGGATGGGCATTTTCTTTGGAGGAACAATATGTAATATACCATTCTTTTTAGTTTCACAGATGTGTTCATAGGTTGGCCCGGTAGGTCACATGATGCGAGGGTGCTAGCCAATTCAGATCTGTACAGTATTGCGGAGGACCAGCTAGGTGGATGTCTGTTCCCTAGAGAGGTAAGAAATTTGTACCCTACAGTTTATGTTCACCCATAAACCAATATTTATGTTTTGAACCAGGAATAAATATAATTATTTTTACAGAAATCGGTGACTGTTGATGGTGTGGAAATTCCGGTCCACCTCATTGGTGATGCAGCCTACCCCTTGCAGCACTGGTTGATGAAGGGCTACACCCAGCATGTTCAACTGTCGCCACAACAGATTGCATATACCCATGCCCTCAGTTCTGCCCGTATGGCAGTTGAAAATGCTTTTGGCCGATTAAAAGGACGCTGGCGTTGCCTCATGAAGAGGAATGATGTGGACTTAAAAATCATGCCAGATATTGTCGCAGCTTGCTGCATTCTGCACAATATATGTGAGCTGCAAAAGGAAAACTTTCTTCCTGAGTGGAATGTGCTGGACCAGGAGTTGTTGGGAAACGTACATGATGCAGCAGGCTATGAGGGGGTGCATAGCGTTGCCGCAGAGCGGATAAGAGCCACAATAACTCAAAACCTTACATCAATGTTGCAGTAAGGGACACAGAGAAATATTGCTGGTTGAACAGTTTGTGTTTATTCATTTTTTGTATACTTGAAGTATAATTATAAAACATGTCAAAAAACTTTCTTGTATGTTTTCAAAACTTGACATACAGGTACAAAATGGCTTGGTAAACATTTATGAGTGCAAAAATCTAAGTGCAAAGAGAACACAAGAGGGAGGAAGATGTATGACGCAGTGATGGGGGGGGGGAAAGAAGTCATAAATTGGCAATCCTATCAGCTCCAAACTGTCCCTTCAGAAACCCTTCATACACTTAACAGTTTGGAGCTGATAGGAGGGCCTAAAGCACTATCACTGCTCCATACATCTTCCCCTCTGCTATGGCCATTCCAGTTATCACGTGGACCTAATTATTTCAGGCCTAAGAACGTTCATCCTTGAGGTAGGAAAATGTATATCTAGATATACTATATATTTAAAACAAAAAAAAAATGAGCACCCTAGTACTGCGACCTTTACTTGCAGGTACAAAATGGCTTGGTAAACATTTATGAGTGCAAAAATATAAGTGCAAAGAGAACACAAGAGGGAGGAAGATGTATGATGCAGTGATGGGGGGGGGTGAAAGAAGTCATAAATTGGCAATCCTATCAGCTCCAAACTGTCCCTTCAGAAACCCTTCATACACTTAACAGTTTGGAGCTGATAGGAGGGCCTAAAGCACTATCACTGATCCATACATCTTCCCCTCTGCTATGGCCATTCTATAGTTATCACGTGGACCTAATTATTTCAGGCCTAAGAACGTACATCCTTGAGGTAGGAAAATGTATATCTAGATATACTATATATTTAAAAAAAAAAAAAAAAGAGCACCCTAGTACTGCGACCTTTACTTGCCCTTCTATGTATATAAATAATTATATATAAAAAATGTGTACCAACTGGCCCAACTTTGGCTTCTCAACCTACATTGTGCAGAAACCTAACAACCTGAAAAGATACATACAAACATTGCTGTAGCAACAACAGGCCTAACTCAATTGCCTATAAACCCGATATTGTTCGGGTTGTGGGGTTGATGTGTTAGGATACTGAGCATGGTCATAGTTGTACTGGCCATATGCCACTTGTGTGTGGTCTTTTTGTGGTGCTTGGGTATTGGGAGGGATACGGCTAAACATACGCTCAAACAATGTCATCTGCCTCTCATGCATATCCGCTATTTGTGACATAAAAGAATCATGCATTTCTTTTTCAGATGCTAAAAAACGGGCAATTCTTGCATCTTCATGAGCATTCAAATCGCTATCCGCCTCACGTAGATGTTCCAGAATAATCGTTGTCATTGCTCTCACAGATTGTTCTGTTCTGTTTGGTTTCGGCTTCCTTTTGGGAACGTTATAGACTGTGTAGGGATAAAAAATGATTTGTTACACACTGATGATATATAAACTTTGCATAGTTTATCCAACACATGTTTGCGGCCTTCCGGCACATACACACTACCTATCCATTGCCCATTATGTTTTCAATCCTTTTTCAAAGATAGTTTAAAGGTATTGCGGTGTAATATTGTTCGAGGTTGCCATTCAAGTATCCACATATCCCACCATGTGTTAACATAAGTTTTGGTCTTACGTATGGACTACTGCAGCAACTATGACACAGCATGCTAGGATGTGTAGTACCAAAGGAGCTTGAAGTATGATAGTTTTGACACCACTACATAATGTTTGTGTATGTGCTTGTCTCTGCAAATTTAATACTTACTATTGGAGCGCAAAGTTGTGGGCTTGGGTGCCTGGGAAATCTCCGTCGACTTGGGTGCCTGTGAAGTCTCCGGCTGAGAAGCCTCTACCTCCTCATTTATGACAGCGCTGACGGAATCATCCTTCATGCTTGACTCTTCCAAACTGCAGTCTGATACGAGCAGTGGGGATGATGGTCCACATTGTGAGCTGGGGAGGCTGTGCTGTGTTTCGGCATGGTCCTCCTCTACTGACATCTGACTATTGGCACAGCTGGATGATGATAGTGCGATGGGATTAGTTAGGGCACTTTTGCCAAAGACACTGTAGCATAGCTCATAATATGGCCAATCAATACGTCCTACGCCACTTTTCTTACGATTATGGTCGTGTGTTTTCATAAATTGCTTTCGTAGTGCCTTTAATTTGTTCACCACTTGCTGCTGTGTTTTTTTTATGCCTCTGTCGGCCAGTATAAGGGATATGTTCTTGTAGACAAAGGTATCCTTTACTGTACCCGTCATCTGTCTTCTTATTTCTTCCTCTCCCCTAATATTAAGCAGCTCTCTTATCTCACTGTCTGTCCAACTATGGCTAGACATGGTTTGCTGTCCAAATACCTGCTGTGCCCAGCGTTGTAGGTAATGCTGTGATGGCTGCTTGGGCCCAGCGTCGCAGGGATTGTGGCTGTGATGGCTGCTTGTGCCCAGCGTAGGTAGGAGGCAATGTGCTGCAATGGCTACTTGTGCCCAGCGTGGCCAATGTGCTGCGATGGCTGCTTGTGCCCAGCGTGGCCAATGTGCTGCGATGGCTGCTTGTGCCCAGCGTAGGCAATGTGCTGCGATGGCTGCTTGTGGCCAGCGCCGGAGGAGCTGCTGCTGGGAAGCCTCCTCGTGGTCAGCGTCTCCCAGCGTCTTCCGGCGCGTCTCCAGCAGATGACATCATCTTCTGGTGCCCCTGAAGAACCAATTACCGGCCTCAGCGTGTTACCCGGATCTAAAACACGGGTAATGTGCATTTACACTGCGCACAGACCCGTGTCATTGCCGTGTTTTACCCTGGTAGATACCAGGGTAGAATTCCCTGGTCTCTCTACCCGTGTTTTGTGTAAAGGACACGTTCACACTGACAAAAAACCCGTGTCGGTGCGCGTCCTCGAGCAAAAACCCGGGTAGAATTTGCTAGTGGAAAAGGGGTATGATATACCTAAAAATAGTTTTCTCCCTTTACCCACTGACTGGGCCATTTTCTCTTCAGCCTGTGCTTTTGCACATCTGATTACCTTCTTAGCCTCCTTCTGTCTAACAAGATACACCTCTTTGTCCTCATTCTTCTGCGTCTGCTTAAATTTCTTAAAGGCCAACTTTTTTGCTTTCACAATACTTGCTACTTCTTTTGCAAACCACAATGGCTTTCTTTTTCTTGTGTTTTTCCTAACTCTTTTGACACAAAGTTCTGTTGCTTTTAGAATTGCCCTTTTTATTTTTTCCCACTTATCCTGCACTCCTTCCAAGTTCTTCCACTCTGCCAAAGAATCCCTTACAGAGTTTCCCATCTCTACAAAATCAGCCTTCCTAAAATCTAACACCTTTGTTTTTGTGTGCGATGAGTCAGTCTCTGTCTTTATTTTGAACTATACTGCTTGATGGTCACTGGATCCCAGATTTTCACCCACATTTATGTCAGATATTCTGTCACCATTTGTAAGTATTAAGTCTAATATTGCGTCCTTACGAGTGGGCTCCCTCACCAATTGCTGGAGGGATGCTCCTTGCAAGGAATTCAGCATGTCCCTACTTCTGGTGGAACTTGCAACAGGCAGCTCCCAGTTTACATCAGGTAGATTAAAGTCTCCCATGATTATAACCTCTCCTTTTAATGCCATTTTATTGATGTCCTGCAATAGGCTCTTGTCTAGTTCCTCTTCCTGACCTGGCGGTCTGTAGATCACCCCTATACGAAGAATCGCATTCTCCCCTGTTTCTATGGTCACCCAAAGGGCCTCCGTTTTTTCTTCAATACTTTGTATTAAGGTAGTCTTTATATATTTTTTTCACATATATTGCAACCCCTCCTCCAATTTTTCCCATTCTGTCCTTCCTAAATAAAGTATATCCTGGTATAGCTATGTCCCAGTCATGATTTTCATTGCACCATGTCTCTGTAATAGCCACAATATCCAGTTCATCCCTTGTCATTATTGCAATTAGTTCTGGGATTTTATTTCCTAAGCTCCTAGCATTTGCACACATAGCTCTTAAAGTTGTGTTTGTGCTTCTCCTGCTGCTAGCTATGTTCATCTTTCTGCCTATATCTATTCGGTTTTGATCGGCATCGATGACCTGCAATTCCCTTGTCTCCCACGTTTAGATAGCCATTTTCATTTCTCCATTTGATTATCGCCTGTCACTTAGGGGCCCATTTATCATTGTATTTACAATGCGAATATTTCTGCCCAGGATCACATTGTAAACTCGATCCTAACGGTGGGATGTATTTTTCCCCGCTCACAGGGATAGGTCTCCAAAAGGAGCCCATCCCTGCGATGTGTTCAGCCAGAAGCCGGGGGGTCTGCGCATGTGCGGTTAGGGCTGCCCCCCGGCCGACCCCACTGACCGCAATCAGGAGCCCATAGGCTACAATGGGCTATCGCTATCTCAGGATGGCGATAGTCCAGGGATGCGAATCCGGGCTGCCAGATGATACATCGGGCAACTTCACATCCCCCATAGAAACCTATGGGGGAGGCGGCCGGCGGTACAGGAGGATCGCAGCAGGGATTAGATTCTCTCCTACATTCATTCGGTGGATACTTAATATTTGCGGCTAAGATTTATATAGCATGATAAATGGGCCCCTGTTATAGTCTTAAAATTATTTTTTCCCCTTTATCTACTGACTGGGCCATTGTCTATTTAGCTTGTGCCTTTGCACATCTGATTGCCTGGCTGTATCTTGCCAGGGCATCTCCCTTAGGTCGAGATACACCCCTGTTATTTTGGGCAGCTTAGATTTCCTAAAGGCTGTATTTTTTGCTTTCACGTGAGTTGCTACCTCTTTTTGTGACCACGCCGACTTCCCTTTCCTGTTGTTTTTCCGAAAACATTTGATACAAGGTCCGTTGCCTTGAGTATTGCACTTCTTAATTATTCCAAATTAGGTTGGAAAGAACATTAGTACATGTCAATGTTTAAAGTGACAGTACCTGGTCTTAAATGTTCAATGTTTGCTCAGCTCCGGGGAAATGTCATTGCTCGATCTATAGGGGACTTGATTCTAATGGAATCTCGTCAAATTAGCTCCACCCTCTCCTCGATTGACCTGCAAATCATGGCAAATTGACACGACAGGGCGGAGCTCCGTAATATTATGCATGCTTTCTCTCTTCTGTGGGGAGAGGGTGTTCTGGGTACTCAGAAACCCTCCCTGTGTGCACCAGTGCTACTCTTTGATTAACTGTTATTGAAAAAAAAAAAAAAAGTAATTTTAACTTCATATATTTCCACCTTGGCTGACTTCCCCTAAACTGAACGCAAAACAATAGTACTGTAGGTCTGATTAATAAATGCTACAGCCAGCCAAAATGATCAGCCAATCAAAGGAGTTATAGTTCCTTGTGTCCACTGAACTGGCTAGGGGTGCCGGATGACCTCATGCATACACACACACAGAGACACACGTACACACACACATACACATACACAATGGCGATAGCGCCATTTTAGCCACACCCCCGGTGTGCAATGACGGTTTTAATGGTGGGCGGGGCTAAAACGTTGTTCGCGTCATTTGACCCGCAAACCCCCATTGCCGAAGGGGGGTCGCGGGAACCAGGCAGTTTTGTGGGAGGGCTGCCCCTCTTTCCGGGGGGCCAGGAGGGGGACCCAATTTCCGGGACCCTTCGGCCATTCTGGGAGGGTAGGCAAACCTGACATACACACACAGAGACACACACACAGAAACATACACACATATAAACACACACAGAGACACAGACACACATAGAGTGACACACATACACACACACACACATAGAACTACACACACAGACACACATAGAACGACACACAGACACATACACACACATACACACATATAAACACACACAGAGACACAGACACACATAGAGTGACACACATACACACACACACATAGAACTACACACACAGACACACATAGAACGACACACAGACACATACACACACATACACACATATAAACACACACAGAGACACAGACACACATAGAGTGACACACATACACATAGAATGACACACACAGACACACATATACATATACACACACACACACACATAGAACGACACACAGACACATACACAGATACACACACATATAGACACACAGACACACACACACAGACACATATAGAGCGACACACACACACACACACATATACACACACAGAGACACATAGAGACACACATATATACACACACAGACACACACACACACAGACACCCATAGAGCGACACACAGACACCCATAGAGCGACACACACACACACACAGACACCCATAGAGCGACACACACACAGACACACATAGAGCGACACACATATACACACACAGACACACATATACACACACAGACACACATATACACACACAGACACACACACACACACAGAATGAGGCGGGGGCACTACTCCTACACTACATTACTAATTAGACAATATATAGACGGGGTTATGGGGTTCCCACCACGTCTGGGTGACATCATTATCTAGTACTTCCCTAACATTCTAAGGGGTACATTTACTGAAGAGAGTTCTACTGAAGATGGGATGTTTCCCATAGCAACCAATCAGATTCTACTTGTTATTTATTCAGCACCTTCTAGAAGATAAAAGATGGAATTTGCTTGGTTGCCAATAGCAACATACCATCTTCAATAGAGCTCTCCTCCTCAGGCTTCAGGTCTATGCCTAGAGACACCCCAAAATCCAGCACCCCAAGTTATCACACTAGTGCAGTGGTTCCCCTACTTGTTGAATCACGGCACCCTAAAGTATCAGAATATTTTTCACGGCGCCCATAGGCCAAAAGTTGGTTACTAATTTCAGGAAAAATATAAAAAAAAGTGATTGAAATGTTCTCCTTAGGTCCAGTTGTGTGGTGAGGAACACGAGTCACTTCTGTTTCCCCCATATTCTTACCTGGAATCCAGTTGTGTGGTGAGGAACACGAGTCACTTCTGTTTCCCCCATATTCTTACCTGGAATCCAGTTGTGTGGTGAGGAACACGAGTCACTTCTGTTTCCCCCATATTCTTACCTGGAATCCAGTTGTGTGGTGAGGAACACGAGTCACTTCTGTTTCCCCCATATTCTTACCTGGAATCCAGTTGTGTGGTGAGGAACACGAGTCACTTCTGTTTCCCCCATATTCTTACCTGGAATCCAGTTGTGTGGTGAGGAACACGAGTCACTTCTGTTTCCCCCATATTCTTACCTGGAATCCAGTTGTGTGGTGAGGAACACGAGTCACTTCTGTTTCCCCATATTCTTACCTGGAAGCCCCGGCACTGATTTTGCCTATTTCATTGGCCATAAATAACTTGAATTGATTCTGGACCACCAATCTGAGGCACCCCTGCAAGTGCTCCGAGGCACCCAAGGGAGCCTAGGCGCACAGTTTGGGAACCACTGCACTAGTGGAACAAGTGTTATAGGGTGTACACACGGTCCCATGTGTCAAATCAAATCAAATGGAAAAACAACTCATTCGATTTGATCCCAATGTGTGGTCCGCGGCATCTAAACTGAATGTGTGCACCCCAATGTGTGATTCGATCCTGCTTCAGTCGGGATGGAAAAGTAAGGAAATCGCATCATGTGTACACTAATTTAGATAGAGAAGAGCAGCTACTGCAGCTGTTAGATATATAGGAGCAGCTACTGCAGGTGTTAGATATATAGGAGCAGCTACTGCAGCTGTTGGATGTATAGGAGCAGCTACTGCAGGTGTTAGATATATAGGAGCAGCTACTGCAGCTGTTAGATATATAGGAGCAGCTACTGCAGGTGTTAGATGTATAGGAGCGGCTACTGCAGGTGTTAGATGTATAGGAGCGGCTACTGCAGCTGTTAGATGTATAGGAGCGGCTACTGCAGGTGTTAGATGTATAGGAGCAGCTACTGCAGGTGTTAGATGTATAGGAGCGGCTACTGCAGGTGTTAGATGTATAGGAGCGGCTACTGCAGGTGTTAGATATATAGGAGCGGCTACTGCAGGTGTTAGATGTATAGGAGCGGCTACTGCAGGTGTTAGATGTATAGGAGCAGCTACTGCAGGTGTTAGATGTATAGGAGCAGCTACTGCAGGTGTTAGATGTATAGGAGCAGCTACTGCAGGTGTTAGATGTATAGGAGCAGCTACTGCAGGTGTTAGATGTATAGGAGCGGCTACTGCAGGTGTTAGATGTATAGGAGCGGCTACTGCAGGTGTTAGATGTATAGGAGCGGCTACTGCAGGTGTTAGATGTATAGGAGCGGCTACTGCAGGTGTTAGATGTATAGGAGCGGCTACTGCAGCTGTTAGATATATAGGAGCGGCTACTGCAGCTGTTAGATATACAGGAGCGGCTACTGCAGGTGTTAGATATATAGGAGCGGCTACTGCAGGTGTTAGATATATAGGAGCAGCTACTGCAGGTGTTAGATGTATAGGAGCGGCTACTGCAGGTGTTAGATGTATAGGAGCGGCTACTGCAGGTGTTAGATGTATAGGAGCGGCTACTGCAGCTGTTAGATATATAGGAGCGGCTACTGCAGCTGTTAGATATACAGGAGCGGCTACTGCAGCTGTTAGATATACAGGAGCGGCTACTGCAGGTGTTAGATGTATAGGAGCAGCTACTGCAGCTGTTAGATATATAGGAGCAGCTACTGCAGCTGTTAGATATATAGGAGCAGCTACTGCAGGTGTTAGATGTATAGGAGCGGCTACTGCAGGTGTTAGATGTATAGGAGCGGCTACTGCAGCTGTTAGATGTATAGGAGCGGCTACTGCAGGTGTTAGATGTATAGGAGCGGCTACTGCAGGTGTTAGATGTATAGGAGCGGCTACTGCAGGTGTTAGATGTATAGGAGCGGCTACTGCAGGTGTTAGATGTATAGGAGCGGCTACTGCAGGTGTTAGATGTATAGGAGCGGCTACTGCAGGTGTTAGATGTATAGGAGCGGCTACTGCAGGTGTTAGATGTATAGGAGCGGCTACTGCAGGTGTTAGATGTATAGGAGCGGCTACTGCAGCTGTTAGATGTATAGGAGCGGCTACTGCAGGTGTTAGATGTATAGGAGCGGCTACTGCAGCTGTTAGATGTATAGGAGCGGCTACTGCAGGTGTTAGATGTATAGGAGCGGCTACTGCAGGTGTTAGATGTATAGGAGCGGCTACTGCAGGTGTTAGATGTATAGGAGCGGCTACTGCAGGTGTTAGATGTATAGGAGCGGCTACTGCAGGTGTTAGATGTATAGGAGCGGCTACTGCAGGTGTTAGATGTATAGGAGCGGCTACTGCAGGTGTTAGATGTATAGGAGCGGCTACTGCAGGTGTTAGATGTATAGGAGCAGCTACTGCAGGTGTTAGATGTATAGGAGCAGCTACTGCAGGTGTTAGATGTATAGGAGCAGCTACTGCAGCTGTTAGATGTATAGGAGCGGCTACTGCAGGTGTTAGATGTATAGGAGCGGCTACTGCAGGTGTTAGATGTATAGGAGCGGCTACTGCAGCTGTTAGATGTATAGGAGCGGCTACTGCAGGTGTTAGATGTATAGGAGCGGCTACTGCAGGTGTTAGATGTATAGGAGCGGCTACTGCAGGTGTTAGATGTATAGGAGCGGCTACTGCAGGTGTTAGATGTATAGGAGCGGCTACTGCAGGTGTTAGATGTATAGGAGCGGCTACTGCAGGTGTTAGATGTATAGGAGCGGCTACTGCAGGTGTTAGATGTATAGGAGCGGCTACTGCAGGTGTTAGATGTATAGGAGCGGCTACTGCAGGTGTTAGATGTATAGGAGCGGCTACTGCAGGTGTTAGATGTATAGGAGCGGCTACTGCAGGTGTTAGATGTATAGGAGCGGCTACTGCAGGTGTTAGATGTATAGGAGCGGCTACTGCAGGTGTTAGATGTATAGGAGCGGCTACTGCAGCTGTTAGATGTATAGGAGCGGCTACTGCAGCTGTTAGATATATAGGAGCGGCTACTGCAGCTGTTAGATATACAGGAGCGGCTACTGCAGGTGTTAGATATACAGGAGCGGCTACTGCAGGTGTTAGATGTATAGGAGCAGCTACTGCAGGTGTTAGATGTATAGGAGCAGCTACTGCAGGTGTTAGATGTATAGGAGCGGCTACTGCAGGTGTTAGATGTATAGGAGCGGCTACTGCAGGTGTTAGATGTATAGGAGCGGCTACTGCAGCTGTTAGATATATAGGAGCGGCTACTGCAGCTGTTAGATATACAGGAGCGGCTACTGCAGCTGTTAGATATACAGGAGCGGCTACTGCAGGTGTTAGATATATAGGAGCGGCTACTGCAGCTGTTAGATATACAGGAGCGGCTACTGCAGCTGTTAGATATACAGGAGCGGCTACTGCAGCTGTTAGATGTATAGGAGCAGCTACTGCAGCTGTTAGATGTATAGGAGCAGCTACTGCAGCTGTTAGATGTATAGGAGCAGCTACTGCAGCTGTTAGACGTATAGGAGCAGCTACTGCAGCTGTTAGACGTATAGGAGCAGCTACTGCAGGTGTTAGACATATAGGAGCAGCTACTACAGGTGTTAGCGATATAGGAGCAGCTACTGCCGCTGTTAGATATATAGGAGCAGTTACTGCCGCTGTTAGATATATAGGAGCAGCTACTACCAGTGGCGTAACTACCGTGGGTGCAGGGGGTTTAGCTGCTATGGGGCCCGGCGGCTGGGGGGGCCCGGGCCCCATGGACAGCAAGCAAGGACCCCCTGCACCGTGACCGCTAATAATATTGCCAGATCAGAGCCGCCGCGTCCGCCATTAAAAGGGGCTTGGGCTAGCTGTGTAGTAAGTCAATGCATGTGTGCTGGGCTGGCCGGGGAGACGCCTGGCGGGGGAGGACGCAGCTGACCTGTACTTTGACCCGCGAGATGTAGCGGCATCATCTCACGGGTCTGCAGCAGCTGCTGGTATTGGCCCCCGGGCCCGGCCGCTTGTCCGGCTTGTAAAGGGAGAGACAGAGTCCGTGCACTTTGTGCTGTGCTGCTGCTTGCTCTGCTATTAGCCCAGCCCCCGGGCGCTGATGTTTCCGGCGCTGATGTGCTGTGGAGCCGGTGGTGTGCTGTGGAGCCGGTGCGGTGGACGGTGCGGAGACCTGGCAAAGTGAATACTCTGTGGAGAGGACACACACCATGCTGCCAGAGGTAGCGTCATCTGTCCTGGGGGGGGTGGGGGGGTTAGCGGCACCTTTACTGGGTATGGGGGGGGGTTAATTAAAAGGTACACAGTGGTTCCTATAAGTAATGGGGGTAAAGAAGCAGTTACATAATGCCATCTATAGGGGGGGTGCCTGTCCTGCTCTCTATCCTGTACTCTCTCTCCCCTCTTTCTTCCCTGCTCTCTTTCCTCCCGCACATCTTTCTCTCAGCCCAAACACACTCTCTCTCCCTCTCCCCCTCTCTCCCTCTCCCCCCTCCACCTGGCACTGTTTCTCTCCCGACACCCTCTCTCACTGTTTCTTCTGGCTCCCCTCCCCCATGGGCATTGTAGTGACAATGTGGGGGGGGGGGGGGGGCCTGTCCAAGATTTTGCTATGGGGCCCACATCATTCTAGTTACGCCTCTGGCTACTACAGGTGTTGGCGATATAGGAGCAGCTACTGCAGGTGTTAGATAGAGAAGAGCAGCTACTGCCACTGTTAGATATATAGGAGCAGCTACTGCAGGTGTTAGATATATAGGAGCAGCTACTGCAGGTGTTAGATATATAGGAGCATCTACTGCAGGTGTTAGATATATAGGCAGGGCCAGCCTTAGGCATAGGTAAACTAGGCAATTGCCTAGGGCATTTGGAATGCCTAGGGGCACCAGCAGCTTCTGCTGACTAAAATGATATGCAGCATGCCTATATTCTGTGTGTGAGTGAGGCTGTATCTGCATATGAAATAGTGTATTCATGGAAATCACTGTAACATAGCATTCTGTATGCAGGTACAGCCACAGTCGCACACAGAATATATTCATGCCACATATAATTTTAATCATCGGAAGCTCCTTGTGTGTGCTGGTCATAACAATGCAAATAAGACGAATTTTCAGCAAAAAAGGCCCCCAACGTTATCAGAACTGGCCAGGAGCTGCATGGCCTATTGAGACAAGATGTATGAGGAAACATCTGTATCCAAGCAGAGGCAGAGGTCACAGTGTTAGCGGCTGTGCGAGTGCTGTCTGCGGGTGGGTTGGTTGTGCAATAGTGTTCGGCATATGTGTAAGTGGCATTATGTGTGTCATGTATAAATGCATTAATAATGTGTGTCGTGTATAAGGTCATTAATAATGTGTGACATACAGTATGTGTAACAGGCATTATGTGTGTCATAGAAACATAGAATTTGACGGCAGATAAGAACCACTTGGCCCATCTAGTCTGCCCCTTTTTTAAACATGTTACCTCAAACCATATTTGATCCTTATTTTTTTGTAAGGATATCAATATGCCTATCCCAAGCATGTGTGTCATGTGTATAAGGGCATTAATAATGTGCAACATACTGTATGTGTAAGGGGCATTATGTGTGTCATTATGTGTATGAAGGGCATTAATAAAGGTTGGCATAATGTGTAAGGGGCATTATGGTTATAAGGACATTAATCATGTGTGTTATGTGTAAGGGGCATTACTGTGTGGCATTATCAGGGGTGCCGAGAGAAAGGGGTAGGGGGTACAAATTACCCAGACCAAAGTCTGATGGGAGGGCCCAGTGGGGACCCTGGGCCCCCTCCCCTTAAGTGACAGCAGAAGCTGCAGCTCTTCTCCTATGCCCAGCACACTCTGCTTTGTGCTGGGTTGCAGTGTGGCCATGGAGGTGCTTAAAATACAATATTTTCTCAGGATTTTTTTTCTAAGGGTATAATGTGAGGAGTAATGTATATAAGGTAAAGTGGTACTACTGTGTGATGTAATGTGAATAAGGGACACCATTGCATGATATAATGTGAATAAAGTTGCACTACTGTGTGGCATAATGTGAATTGGGGGTACTATTGTGTGGCCATGCCCCTTTCCAGCAAGACACACCCCTGTTTGGGCTGCGCACCAAATGTGTGCACTGTTTCTATTCAAAATATTGTGGGTAGGAGCACGAAAATGATGACTGCTATGATGAGGGTTGATGGTGCTGGGAAAGGGGAGCAGAGTCAGAGGCGGAACTAGTGGTGGTGCTAGGGGGCACCAGCCAAAATCTTGCCTAGGGCGTCATTTAGGCTAGGGCCGGCTCTTTATATAGGAGCAGCTACTGCAGCTGGTAGATGTATAGGAGCAGCTACTGCAGGTGTTGGATGTATAGGAGCGGCTACTGCAGCTGGTAGATGTATAGGAGCGGCTACTGCAGCTGGTAGATGTATAGGAGCAGCTACTGCAGGTGTTAGATGTATAGGAGCAGCTACTGCAGCTGTTAGATGTATAGGAGCGGCTACTGCAGCTGGTAGATGTATAGGAGCAGCTACTGCAGCTGGTAGATGTATAGGAGCAGCTACTGCAGCTGTTAGATGTATAGGAGCAGCTACTGCAGCTGGTAGATGTATAGGAGCAGCTACTGCAGGTGTTAGATGTATAGGAGCAGCTACTGCAGCTGGTAGATATGGGAATTACACCCACTTAAAACTGTTGCATGATGACTCTTTAAGATCAGCATAAAATAGAATGGATGGCATGGGAGTTGTCAATCAATCAGGCTCAAACAGTTTGGAAACCGTATTCTGCATATATTTTTTCTAATACAGTCTTTATATCTTTAATTTGCTCATCTCTCTATAAAATGTATTATACAGATCGGGAACTGTTTGCAAGAGGAAACAAAAAACCACAGATTAATCCAGCTCAATTCCTTACCATAAATCATCCATACACGAATACTTCTATCAATGATACGCCAGAGGTTTCCAACAAACATAATCCATACTCCCACTACACAATGACAAGTGGGGGGTTTGCAGTGCCAGTGGTGATTTCAAAAAAGCACAACTTACTTAAACTCGTTCGTGACGCCAGTGCCGGTTGCCCTGAGGAAGAACTGCGAAGCGTACACTGGCCACCATAGCCGTGCGGTCGCTCCCTTAGCCTTCCACATCATATGTTGTTTATTAGTCCTTCTAAGGACTCTAACAGAACACACATTGACATTATAAATACATTAATGTGCTATCCCTGTTCCCCGTCAGCGTACTGCAGATCTATCTCTGCTGAATCCAGACTTTGAAAGCTATTCAAATACGAACTATATGTCCCAGCGTGCTGACTAGAGGTGACTGCATTAGGAGCTGAGCACCTCATTAACTCTGCAGCTAACACTGTTATCCAACACTATATGCGTGGTCCTATGTTTGATATTGTCCTATGTCTGATACACATATAATCACCTGTTTAAACCTGCACGCATTGGACAATATTGGCGTATAAACCTTGTTTTATATTCAGCAGTCCTCAATAGGACCCCAATGTCTATTTGTGATATATAGCTTATTTAAACTATATGGATATGTCTCTATAGATCCACACCACTGCCTATTCTATATGTTATCCTTCAGAGACAATATGAAATACAGTCTCCATTAACGATATCATTCAACTCCGCACACACTGGGCGATATCTGCTCGCCGACATTGAAATTGCTCCTGCCCATATTGGAAGAGGAAACCACTGTAACTTATAAGCTTACCATAAATGGTGTATCTATATCACCGCGACATGCACACACAGTGATGAGCCATGGAACTACAGCTCTTGGTGTATGTATATCACCGCGACATGCACACACAGTGATGAGCCATGGAACTACAGCTCTAAACATACTGAAACATTTGTATCAATTGTTGAACATAACGATATAGTATGTGATACACGACATTCTAGCCGATATGTGGATGTGTACAGCTTACAGATAATAAAGAAGCAGCCTGACCAGTGGGGATGATTGGGGCATTTAGCAGCAGCACCTCGAACTGACTTGACTGGGAATCACATTATTTAAAGGCTGACCTGAAGATTTATTGGTATTCGCGTACAATCGATGAAGAGACCAGAATTAATTTCCCATAATACTTAGGAGCCATAAGGGCCAAGTATTATAACGGACAGACACCCTATTACTATCAAATGAAGGAATAAGTGCCCAGGGACACCGCACGTGTCTATGTTTTATGTACTTTGTTATATTTTTTAATATATAACCCTATTAAAAGGTACATTTTAAGTCTCCAAATTATTTCTTTTTGGTGCACCACATATGTGACAGACTTTCCCTACCCCTCCTCTTTCAAATGTATTCTGTCCGTGGTAGCACACCCAGCATAAAGACTCCACACTAATGATGTGATACAAGCAAGCAGAGGCCTCCCTATATGTACATCACAGTAAATTGCTGTGGTCTTGTACGTACGTATTCTGACCGTCAGTCACTCCTATGTGTCCCCTGTGTACGGACCCCAGTGTCGGTATTCTGACCGTCATCACTCCTATGTGTCCCCTCTGTACGGACCCTAGTGTCGGTATCTGACCGTCATCACTCCTATGTATCCCCTCTGTACGGGACCCCAGTGTCGGTATTCTAACCGTCATCACTCCTATGTGTCCCCTCTGTACGGACCCCAGTGTCGGTATTCTGACCGTCATCACTCCTATGTGTCCCCTCTGTACGGGACCCCAGTGTCGGTATTCTGACCGTCATCACCCCTATGTATCCCCTCTGTATGGACCCCAGTGTCGGTATTCTGACCGTCGTCACTCCTATGTGTCCCCTCTGTACGGACCCCAGTGTCGGGATTCTGACCGTCGTCACTACTATGTGTCCCCTCTGTACGGACCCCAGTGTCGGGATTCTGACCGTCGTCACTCCTATGTGTCCCCTCTGTACGGGACCCCAGTGTCGGTATTCTGACCGTCAGTCACTCCTATGTGTCCCCTCTGTACGGACCCCAGTGTCGGTATTCTGACCGTCAGTCACCCCTATGTATCCCCTCTGTACGGACCCCAGTGTCGGTATTCTGACCGTCAGTCACCCCTATGTATCCCCTCTGTACGGACCCCAGTGTCGGTATTCTGACCGTCAGTCACTCCTATGTATCCCCTCTGTACGGGACCCCAGTGTCTGTATTCTGACCGTCATCACTCCTATGTGTCCCCTCTGTACGGGACCCCAGTGTCGGTATTCTGACCGTCATCACTCCTGTGTGTCCCCTCTGTACGGACCCCAGTGTCGGTATTCTGACCGTCATCACTCCTATGTGTCCCCTCTGTACGGACCCCAGTGTCGGTATTCTGACCGTCATCACTCCTATGTGTCCCCTCTGTACGGGACCCCAGTGTCGGTATTCTGACCGTCATCACTCCTATGTGTCCCTTCTGTACTGGACCCCAGTGTCGGTATTCTGACCGTCATCACTCCTATGTATCCCCTCTGTACGGGACCCCAGTGTCGGTATTCTGACCGTCATCACTCCTATGTGTCCCCTCTGTACGGGACCCCAGTGTCGGTATTCTGACCGTCATCACTCCTATGTATCCCCTCTGTACGGACCCCAGTGTCGGTATTCTGACCGTCAGTCACTCCTATGTGTCCCCTGTGTACGGACCCCAGTGTCGGTATTCTGACCGTCGTCACTACTATGTGTCCCCTGTGTACGGACCCCAGTGTCGGTATTCTGACCGTCAGTCACTCCTATGTGTCCCCTCTGTATGGACCCCAGTGTCGGTATTCTGACCGTCGTCACTACTATGTGTCCCATCTGTACGGACCCCAGTGTCGGTATTCTGACCGTCGTCACTACTATGTGTCCCCTCTGTACGGGACCCCAGTGTCGGTATTCTGACCGTCGTCACTCCTATGTGTCCCCTCTGTACGGGACCCCAGTGTCGGTATTCTGACCGTCAGTCACTCCTATGTGTCCCCTCTGTACGGACACCAGTGTCGGTATTCTGACCGTCATCACTCCTATGTATCCCCTCTGTACGGACCCCAGTGTCGGTATTCTGACCGTCAGTCACTCCTATGTGTCCCCTGTGTACGGACCCCAGTGTCGGTATTCTGACCGTCGTCACTACTATGTGTCCCCTGTGTACGGACCCCAGTGTCGGTATTCTGACCGTCAGTCACTCCTATGTGTCCCCTCTGTATGGACCCCAGTGTCGGTATTCTGACCGTCGTCACTACTATGTGTCCCCTCTGTACGGACCCCAGTGTCGGTATTCTGACCGTCGTCACTACTATGTGTCCCCTCTGTACGGGACCCCAGTGTCGGTATTCTGACCTTCGTCACTCCTATGTGTCCCCTCTGTACGGGACCCCAGTGTCGGTATTCTGACCGTCAGTCACTCCTATGTGTCCCCTCTGTACGGACACCAGTGTCGGTATTCTGACCGTCATCACTCCTATGTGTCCCCTCTGTACGGACCCCAGTGTCGGTATTCTGACCGTCAGTCACTCCTATGTGTCCCCTCTGTACGGACCCCAGTGTCGGTATTCTGACCGTCAGTCACTCCTATGTGTCCCCTCTGTACGGACCCCAGTGTCGATATTCTGACCGTCATCACTCCTATGTATTCCCTCTGTACAGACCCCAGTGTCGGTATTCTGACCGTCATCACTCCTATGTGTCCCCTCTGTACGGACCCTAGTGTCGGTATCTGACCGTCATCACTCCTATGTATCCCCTCTGTACGGGACCCCAGTGTCGGTATTCTAACCGTCATCACTCCTATGTGTCCCCTCTGTACGGACCCCAGTGTCGGTATTCTGACCGTCATCACTCCTATGTGTCCCCTCTGTACGGGACCCCAGTGTCGGTATTCTGACCGTCGTCACTCCTATGTGTCCCCTCTGTACGGACCCTAGTGTCGGTATCTGACCGTCATCACTCCTATGTATCCCCTCTGTACGGGACCCCAGTGTCGGTATTCTAACCGTCATCACTCCTATGTGTCCCCTCTGTACGGACCCCAGTGTCGGTATTCTGACCGTCATCACTCCTATGTGTCCCCTCTGTACGGGACCCCAGTGTCGGTATTCTGACCGTCGTCACTCCTATGTGTCCCCTCTGTACGGACCCCAGTGTCGGGATTCTGACCGTCGTCACTACTATGTGTCCCCTCTGTACGGACCCCAGTGTCGGGATTCTGACCGTCGTCACTCCTATGTGTCCCCTCTGTACGGGACCCCAGTGTCGGTATTCTGACCGTCAGTCACTCCTATGTGTCCCCTCTGTACGGACCCCAGTGTCGGTATTCTGACCGTCAGTCACCCCTATGTATCCCCTCTGTACGGACCCCAGTGTCGGTATTCTGACCGTCAGTCACCCCTATGTATCCCCTCTGTACGGACCCCAGTGTCGGTATTCTGACCGTCAGTCACTCCTATGTATCCCCTCTGTACGGGACCCCAGTGTCTGTATTCTGACCGTCATCACTCCTATGTGTCCCCTCTGTACGGGACCCCAGTGTCGGTATTCTGACCGTCATCACTCCTGTGTGTCCCCTCTGTACGGACCCCAGTGTCGGTATTCTGACCGTCATCACTCCTATGTGTCCCCTCTGTACGGACCCCAGTGTCGGTATTCTGACCGTCATCACTCCTATGTGTCCCCTCTGTACGGGACCCCAGTGTCGGTATTCTGACCGTCATCACTCCTATGTGTCCCTTCTGTACTGGACCCCAGTGTCGGTATTCTGACCGTCATCACTCCTATGTATCCCCTCTGTACGGGACCCCAGTGTCGGTATTCTGACCGTCATCACTCCTATGCATCCCCTCTGTACGGACCCCAGTGTCGGTATTCTGACCGTCAGTCACTCCTATGTGTCCCCTGTGTACGGACCCCAGTGTCGGTATTCTGACCGTCGTCACTACTATGTGTCCCCTGTGTACGGACCCCAGTGTCGGTATTCTGACCGTCAGTCACTCCTATGTGTCCCCTCTGTATGGACCCCAGTGTCGGTATTCTGACCGTCGTCACTACTATGTGTCCCCTCTGTACGGACCCCAGTGTCGGTATTCTGACCGTCGTCACTACTATGTGTCCCCTCTGTACGGGACCCCAGTGTCGGTATTCTGACCGTCGTCACTCCTATGTGTCCCCTCTGTACGGGACCCCAGTGTCGGTATTCTGACCGTCAGTCACTCCTATGTGTCCCCTCTGTACGGACACCAGTGTCGGTATTCTGACCGTCATCACTCCTATGTGTCCCCTCTGTACGGACCCCAGTGTCGGTATTCTGACCGTCAGTCACTCCTATGTGTCCCCTCTGTACGGACCCCAGTGTCGGTATTCTGACCGTCAGTCACTCCTATGTGTCCCCTCTGTACGGACCCCAGTGTCGGTATTCTGACCGTCATCACTCCTATGTGTCCCCTGTGTACGGACCCCAGTGTCGGTATTCTGACCGTCATCACTCCTATGTGTCCCCTGTGTACGGACCCCAGTGTCGGTATTCTGAACGTCATTACTCCTATGTGTCCCCTCTGTACGGACCCCAGTGTCGGTATTCTGACCGTCATTACTCCTATGTGTCCCCTCTGTACGGACCCCAGTGGCGGTATTCTGACCGTCAGTCACTCCTATGTATCCCCTCTGTACGGGACCCCAGTGTCGGTATTCTGACAGTCATCACTCCTATGTGTCCCCTGTGTACGGACCCCAGTGTCGGTATTCTGACCGTCGTCACTCCTATGTGTCCCCTGTGTACGGACCCCAGTGTCGGTATTCTGACAGTCATCACTCCTATGTATCCCCTCTGTACGGACCCCAGTGTCGGTATTCTGACCATCAGTCACTCCTATGTGTCCCCTCTGTTCGGACCCCAGTGTCGGTATTCTGACCGTCAGTCACCCCTATGTGTCCCCTCTGTACGGGACCCCAGTGTCGGTATTCTGACCGTCATCACTCCTGTGTGTCCCCTCTGTACGGACCCCAGTGTCGGTATTCTGACCGTCATCACTCCTATGTGTCCCCTCTGTACGGACCCCAGTGTCGGTATTCTGACCGTCATCACTCCTATGTGTCCCCTCTGTACGGGACCCCAGTGTCGGTATTCTGACCGTCATCACTCCTATGTGTCCCTTCTGTACTGGACCCCAGTGTCGGTATTCTGACCGTCATCACTCCTATGTATCCCCTCTGTACGGGACCCCAGTGTCGGTATTCTGACCGTCATCACTCCTATGTATCCCCTCTGTACGGACCCCAGTGTCGGTATTCTGACCGTCAGTCACTCCTATGTGTCCCCTGTGTACGGACCCCAGTGTCGGTATTCTGACCGTCGTCACTACTATGTGTCCCCTGTGTACGGACCCCAGTGTCGGTATTCTGACCGTCAGTCACTCCTATGTGTCCCCTCTGTATGGACCCCAGTGTCGGTATTCTGACCGTCGTCACTACTATGTGTCCCCTCTGTACGGACCCCAGTGTCGGTATTCTGACCGTCGTCACTACTATGTGTCCCCTCTGTACGGGACCCCAGTGTCGGTATTCTGACCGTCGTCACTCCTATGTGTCCCCTCTGTACGGGACCCCAGTGTCGGTATTCTGACCGTCAGTCACTCCTATGTGTCCCCTCTGTACGGACACCAGTGTCGGTATTCTGACCGTCATCACTCCTATGTGTCCCCTCTGTACGGACCCCAGTGTCGGTATTCTGACCGTCAGTCACTCCTATGTGTCCCCTCTGTACGGACCCCAGTGTCGGTATTCTGACCGTCAGTCACTCCTATGTGTCCCCTCTGTACGGACCCCAGTGTCGGTATTCTGACCGTCATCACTCCTATGTGTCCCCTGTGTACGGACCCCAGTGTCGGTATTCTGTCCGTCATCACTCCTATGTGTCCCCTGTGTACGGACCCCAGTGTCGGTATTCTGAACGTCATTACTCCTATGTGTCCCCTCTGTACGGACCCCAGTGTCGGTATTCTGACCGTCATTACTCCTATGTGTCCCCTCTGTACGGACCCCAGTGGCGGTATTCTGACCGTCAGTCACTCCTATGTATCCCCTCTGTACGGGACCCCAGTGTCGGTATTCTGACAGTCATCACTCCTATGTGTCCCCTGTGTACGGACCCCAGTGTCGGTATTCTGACCGTCGTCACTCCTATGTGTCCCCTGTGTACGGACCCCAGTGTCGGTATTCTGACAGTCATCACTCCTATGTATCCCCTCTGTACGGACCCCAGTGTCGGTATTCTGACCATCAGTCACTCCTATGTGTCCCCTCTGTTCGGACCCCAGTGTCGGTATTCTGACCGTCAGTCACTCCTATGTGTCCCCTCTGTACGGACCCCAGTGTCGGTATTCTGACCGTCAGTCACTCCTATGTGTCCCCTCTGTACGGACCCCAGTGTCGGTATTCTGACCGTCAGTCACTCCTATGTGTCCCCTCTGTTCGGACCCCAGTGTCGGTATTCTGACCGTCAGTCACTCCTATGTATCCCCTCTGTACGGACCCCAGTGTCGGTATTCTGACCGTCGTCACTACTATGTGTCCCCTCTGTACGGGACCCCAGTGTCGGTATTCTGACCGTCGTCACTCCTATGTGTCCCCTCTGTACGGGACCCCAGTGTCGGTATTCTGACCGTCAGTCACTCCTATGTGTCCCCTCTGTACGGACCCCAGTGTCGGTATTCTGACCGTCATCACTCCTATGTGTCCCCTCTGTACGAGACCCCAGTGTCGGTATTCTGACCGTCATCACTCCTATGTGTCCCCTCTGTACGGACCCTATTGTCGGTATTCTGACCGTCAGTCACTCCTATGTGTCCCCTCTGTACAGACCCCAGTGTCGATATTCTGACCGTCATCACTCCTATGTGTCCCCTCTGTACAGACCCCAGTGTCGGTATTCTGACCGTCATCACTCCTATGTATTCCCTCTGTACGGACCCCAGTGTCGGTATTCTGACCGTCAGTCACTCCTATGTGTCCCCTCTGTACGGACCCCAGTGTCGGTATTCTGACCGTCAGTCACTCCTATGTATCCCCTCTGTACGGACCCCAGTGTCGGTATTCTGACCGTCAGTCACTCCTATGTATCCCCTCTGTACGGACCCCAGTGTCGGTATTCTGACCGTCGGTCACTCCTATGTATCCCCTCTGTACGGACCCCAGTGTCGGTATTCTGACCGTCAGTCACTCCCTGCAGGTATTCCAGCCCAGGTGTCTCTGCTCCCAGGTGCGTCCTTGGGAATAAGCAGGACAACACAGGTGAAGCAAACAGTCCTGTCACCAGTGCAGACCCCCCTCCCCCCAGCCCCTTTATAATTACTAATACGGATGTGCTGCAACTGCGGCCGAGATACCGAGAAACCTCTTAAGGTTAATATGGCAGATTTATGGCACACAGAAGTCTGTACATGTAATGGGAGCTGCCATGTGATGCGTGTTATAGGGGCCCATATACAATGGACCTCATTCTGGTTGTCACGCAGCATTGCAAAGTTACATTTTGAAGCCTGCTCACCACTTGCATTGCCGCCCCCTCCCTTTGCGAAATCACCCGCACGGCTGCGATTGGATGTTTTGCATAAACACCCATTTGCCGCCTAGGGGGCGCGGACCATCGAGTGATGTGAACACGCAAAACTAAGACACTCTTGTGTGTGTCCTGTAGGAGGACAGGGCGGGCTGCTGGCATCCGGCATATCAACCAGAATCCTGCCCACTGAGTATTGTCACTTGCCGATATATAGATATATAGATATATATAGATATATATAGATATAGTGCAGGGGAATATGCTGCGTATATCCTGGTAAGAATGTTAATGGCTTCGCAGCGGCCGGCTGACAGAAGACAGGCGCAGGGCGCGGGGATAACTCATCCCCATATCATAGCTGTTTACAGAACAGATTTTTGTGCAGAAATAGAGAGACAGGGGAAGCAGGGGGGGGGGGGGGGGACAGAGGATTGAGGGAAGCAGGAGATGGAGGAGGGGGAACAAAGGAAGCATAAGATGGGGGGGAAGCAGAGGATGGGGGGGAACAGAGGATGGGGGGAACAGAGGATGGGGGGAGCAGAGGATGTGGGGTGACAGAGGACGAGAGCAGCAGAGGAGAGGGGGGAAGCAGAGGACAGGAGGAGCAGAGGGCAGGGGGGGGGGGAGCAGAGGATGTGGGGGGGGCAGAGGACGAGGACAGGGGGGAAGCAGAGGACGATTGGAGCAGAGGACTGGGGGGAAGCAGAGGACGTGGGGAGCAGAGGTTGGGGGGGGAACAGAGGACGAAGGCAGCAGAGGACTGGGGGGAAGCAATGGATGTGGGGAGCAGAGGATGGGGGGAAGCAGAGGTTGTGGGGGGGGCAGAGGACAGGAGAAGCAGAGGGCGGGGGGGAGCAGAGGACGTGGGGAGCAGAGGACGTGGGGAGCAGAGGATGGGGGGAGCAGAGGACGAAGGCAGCAGAAGACGAGGGGGAGGCAGAGGACGTGGGGGAGGCAGAGGACGTGGGGGAGGCAGAGGACGTGGGGGAGGCAGAGGACGTGGGGGAGGCAGAGGACGTGGGGAGCAGAGGACGAGGGGAGCAGAGGATTGGGGGAGGCAGAGGACGAAGGCAGCAGAGGACTGGGGGGGAAGCAATGGACGTGGGGAGCAGAGGATGGGGGGAGCAGAGGATGGGGGGGAGCAGAGGATGGGGGGAGCAGAGGATGTGAGGAAGGCACAAGGACGAAGGCAGCAGAGGACTGGGGGGAAGCAATGGATGTGGGGAGCAGAGGATGGGGGGAGCAGAGGATGGGGGAAGCAGAGGATGTGAGGAAGGCACAAGGACGAAGGCAGCAGAGGACTGGGGGGAAGCAATGGATGTGGGGAGCAGAGGATGGGGGGAAGCAGAGGTTGTGGGGGGGGGGGGACAGAGGACGAGGGCAGAGGGCTACACTAGATTTTACCGTACCTAGAGCTATAGCACTGTACACTGGAGAAGTATGTTGGGACTTTCTGTAATAGGTCAGGAATTGATTCTATTCTAGAGATTCCGTTATCACACAGTAATTCTAATGATCTCCATTTCCTGTCTCACTTTCATCCTGAGCATCTTACAGGGAGACAGGAATGAGGATAAATTAACTTATTATACTTATTATACGCAACAGGACAAACTGGGTCTTTATTCCCTGCATTAATGCTGGGGGGGGGAGTAATAAGGCTAGGCTGTGGGTAGAAGGGAAAGGCTAGGCAGCAGGGTTAAAGCTAGGATGTGGGTGGGAAGGTTCAGCTGCAGGGGAGACTAGGGTTAGGGATAGGCTGCAGGGGGAGACTAGGGTTAGGGATAGGCTGCAGGGGGAGACTAGGGCTAGGGATAGGCTGCAGGGGGAGACTAGGACTAGGGATAGGCTGCAGGGGGAGACTAGGGTTAGGGATAGGCTGCAGGGGGAGACTAGGACTAGGGATAGGCTGCAGGGTGAGACTAGGGTTAGGGATAGGCTGCAGGGGGAGACTAGGGTTAGGGATAGGCTGCAGGGGGAGACTAGGGATAGGCTGCAGGGGGAGACTAGGGCTAGGGATAGGCTGCAGGGGGAGACTAGGGCTAGGGATAGGCTGCAGGGGGAGACTAGGGCTAGGGATAGGCTGCAGGGGGAGACTAGGGTTAGGGATAGGCTGCAGGGGGAGACTAGGGTTAGGCTGCAGGGGGAGACTAGGGTTAGGCTGCAGGGGGAGACTAGGGATAGGGATAGGCTGCAGGGGGAGACTAGGGTTAGGGATAGGCTGCAGGGGGAGACTAGGGTTAGGGATAGGCTGCAGGGGGAGACTAGGGTTAGGGATAGGCTGCAGGGGGAGACTAGGGTTAGGGATAGGCTGCAGGGGGAGACTAGGGATAGGCTGCAGGGGGAGACTAGGGTTAGGGATAGGCTGCAGGGGGAGACTAGGGTTAGGGATAGGCTGCAGGGGGAGACTAGGGTTAGGGATAGGCTGCAGGGGGAGACTAGGGTTAGGGATAGGCTGCAGGGGGAGACTAGGGTTAGGGATAGGCTGCAGGGGGAGACTAGGGATAGGCTGCAGGGGGAGACTAGGGTTAGGGATAGGCTGCAGGGGGAGACTAGGGTTAGGGATAGGCTGCAGGGGGAGACTAGGGCTAGGGATAGGCTGCAGGGGGAGACTAGGGCTAGGGATAGGCTGCAGGGGGAGACTAGGGTTAGGGATAGGCTGCAGGGGGAGACTAGGGTTAGGGATAGGCTGCAGGGGGAGACTAGGGTTAGGGATAGG
The DNA here is from genome assembly GCF_055691185.1 of Crinia signifera. Lineage (NCBI taxonomy): Eukaryota > Metazoa > Chordata > Amphibia > Anura > Myobatrachidae > Crinia > Crinia signifera. The sequence goes on from NC_139225.1 coordinate 166,192,595, forward strand.
CTGCAGGGGGAGACTAGGGTTAGGGATAGGCTGCAGGGGGAGACTAGGGTTAGGGATAGGCTGCAGGGGGAGACTAGGGTTAGGGATAGGCTGCAGGGGGAGACTAGGGTTAGGGATAGGCTGCAGGGGGAGACTAGGGCTAGGGATAGGCTGCAGGGGGAGACTAGGGTTAGGGATAGGCTTCAGGGGGAGACTAGGGTTAGGGATAGGCTGCAGGGGGAGACTAGGGCTAGGGATAGGCTGCAGGGGGAGACTAGGGCTAGGGATAGGCTGCAGGGGGAGACTAGGGCTAGGGCTAGGCTGCAGGGGGAGACTAGGGCTAGGCTGCAGGGGGAGACTAGGGATAGGCTGCAGGGGAGACTAGGGTTAGGGATAGGCTGCAGGGGGAGACTAGGGCTAGGGATAGGCTGCAGGGGGAGACTAGGGTTAGGGATAGGCTGCAGGGGGAGACTAGGGTTAGGGATAGGCTGCAGGGGGAGACTAGGGTTAGAGAAAGGCTGCAGGGGGAGACTAGGGTTAGGCTGCAGGGGGAGACTAGGGTTAGGGATAGGCTGCAGGGGCAGACTAGGGTTAGGGATAGGCTGCAGGGGCAGACTAGGGTTAGGGATAAGCTGCAGGGGCAGACTAGGGTTAGGGATAGGCTGCAGGGGCAGACTAGGGCTAGGGATAGGCTGCAGGGGCAGACTAGGGCTAGGGATAGGCTGCAGGGGCAGACTAGGGATAGGCTGCAGGGGGAGACTAGGGTTAGGGATAGGCTGCAGGGGGAGACTAGGGTTAGGGATAGGCTGCAGGGGGAGACTAGGGTTAGGGATAGGCTGCAGGGGGAGACTAGGGTTAGGGATAGGCTGCAGGGGGAGACTAGGGTTAGGGATAGGCTGCAGGGGGAGACTAGGGTTAGGGATAGGCTGCAGGGGGAGACTAGGGTTAGGGATAGGCTGCAGGGGGAGACTAGGGTTAGGGATAGGCTGCAGGGGGAGACTAGGGTTAGGGATAGGCTGCAGGGGGAGACTATGGTTAGGGATAGGTTTCAGGGGGAGACTAGGGTTAGGGATAGGCTCCAGGGGGAGACTAGGGTTAGGGATAGGCTCCAGGGGGAGACTAGGGTTAGGGATAGGCTGCAGGGGGAGACTAGGGTTAGGGATAGGCTGCGTATATAGCGATATAATGATGCATCTTTCAGTATATAATAAGTATGGTAACAGGTTCAGATAGGACACGACGGGCATTTTTCAGTATTTATTCTCATACAAGCCACAAATCCACTTACAGCAAATAAGGTTAGATACACTAGCAGTATTTGTGATTTCTGCCCATTTGTCAGAGAATATGAATGATAACTCACAAACTTTTCTGTCACTCATGGTTAGTGGTTGGGTGACGCCATTATTGTCACACAACTGTGTTTACTCTTTTTAACTCATAATGACAACAGAAACTTCCCAAATGATCAAATGTTTTCATACCCTGGAGATTTTGGCCTGATAAGTAACATGCACACAAGATAACACAAACAGGTTTGAATGGCTACTAAAGGTAACCATCCTCACCTGTGATCTGATTGCTTGTAATCAGTGTGTGTGTATAAAAGGTCAGTGAGTTTCTGGTCTCCTGAAAGACCCTTGCATCTTTCATCCAGTGCATGTCTGGATTCTGAGTCATGGGGAAAGCAAAAAAATTGTCAAAGGATCTGCGGGAAAAGGTAATTGAACTGTATAAAACAGGAAAGGGATATAAAAAGATATCCAAGCAATTGAGAATGCCAATCAGCAGTGTTCAAACTCTAATTAAGAAGTGGAAAATGAGGGATCCTGTGGAAACCAAATCACGGTCAGGTAGACCAACAAACATTGCAGCCACAACTGCCAGGAAAATTGTTCAGGATGCAAAGCAAAATCCACAAATAACTTCAGCTAAAATACAGGAATCTCTGAAAAAAGTGTTGTGGTTGTGTCAAGATGCACAATAAGGAGGCATTTGAAGAAAAATTTGCTGCATGGTGCAGTCACCAGAAGAAAGCCATTACTACGCAAATGCCACAAAGCATCCCGCTTACAATAACCCAAACAGCATCATGTTATCAGAAAATACTGATCAGCCCGGAAGCTGCGCATGGGACGTACTTGGACGTTCCAACATGACAATGATCCAAAACACAAGGCCACCTGTCATTGGCTACAGTAGAATAAAGTGAAGGTTCCGGAGTGGCCATCTCGGTCTCCTGACCTTAGTATCATTGAGCCTCTCTGGGGAGATACCAAACGTGCAGTTCATGCAACAGCCCAAGAACTTACAGGAACTGTTTTTGCCAAGAAGAACGGGCAGCTTTACCATCTGAGAAAATAAAGAGCCTCATCCACAACTACCACAAAATACTCCAAGCTGTCATTGATGTTAAAGGGGGCATATACTATCACACACAGACACTAGTAGCACACACACTCTCACACACAGACACTAGTAGCACACACACTCTCACACACAGACACTAGTAGCACCCACACTCTCACACACAGACACTAGTAGCACCCACACTCTCACACACAGACACTAGTAGCACACACAATCTCACACACAGATACTAGTAGCACACACACTCACACTAGTAGCACACACAGACACGAGTAGCACACACACTCTCACACACAGACACTAGTAGCACACACACTCTCACACACAGACACTAGTAGCACCCACACTCTCACACACAGACACTAGTAGCACACACACTCTCACACACAGACACTAGTAGCACACACACACAGACACGAGTAGCACACACAGACACGAGTAGCACACACTCACACACAGACACGAGTAGCACACACTCACACACAGACACTAGTAGCACACACACACAGACACGAGTAGCACACACACTCACACTAGTAGCACACACACTCTCACACACAGACACTAGTAGCACACACTCTCACACACAGACACTAGTAGCACACACACTCACACTAGTAGCACACAGACACTTGTAGCACACACAGACTCGAGTAGCACACACACTCACACTAGTAGCGCACACACACTCTCACACACAGACACTAGTAGCACACACTCACACTAGTAACACACACTCTCACACACAAACACTAGTAGCACACACACTCACACTAGTAGCGCACACACACACTATTACACACAGACACTAGTAGCACACACACTCACACACAAACACTAGTAGCACACACACTCACACTAGTAGCGCACACACACTCACACACTCAGACACTAGTAGCACACACACTCACACACAGACACTAGTAGCACACACACTCTCACACACAGACACTAGTAGCACACACACAGAGACACTAGTAGCGCACACTCTCACACAGACACTAGTAGCACACACACACACAGACACTAGTAGCGCACTCTCACACACAGACACTAGTAGCACACACACTCTCACACACAGACACTAGTAGCACACACCCTCACACACAGACACTAGTAGCACACACACTCACTAATAGCAGACAAAATCTCACACACACAGACATTAGTGGCACACACTCACACACAGACACTAGTAGCATACGCTATCACACACAGACACTAGTAGCACACACACTCTCACACACAGACACTAGTAGCGCACACACACATACACTAGTAGCACACACTCACACTAGTAGCACACAAACTCACACACAGACACTAGTAGCACACACTCACACTAGTAGCACACACAGACACTAGTATCAGACACTAGAAGCATACACACTCACACTAGTAGCACACACACTCACACAGACACTAGTTGCACACACACTCACACACAGACACTAGTAGCACACACACTCACACTAGTAGCACACACACTCACACTAGTAGCACACACACTCACACTAGTAGCACACACACTCACACAGACACTAGTAGCACACACACTCACACAGACACTAGTTGCACACACACTCACACACAGACACTAGTAGCACACACACTCACACTAGTAGCTCACACACTCACAGACACTAGTAACACACACACTCACACACAGACACTAGTAGCACACACACTCACACTAGTAGCGCACACACACTCACACTAGTAGCACACACACTCACACACAGACACCAGTAGCACACACACTCACACACAGACACCAGTAGCACACACACACACACACACACTAGTGGCACACACACTCTCACACACAGACACTGGTAGCACACACACTCACACAGACACTGGTAGCACACACACTCACACAGACACTAGTAGCACACACAATCTCACACACAGACACTAGCACACACACTCACACACAGACACTAGTAGCGCACACACTCACACTAGTAGCACACACACTCTCACAGACACTAGTAGCACACACACTCACACTAGTAGCTCACACACTCTCACAGACACTAGTAACACACACACACTCACACACAGACACTAGTAGCACACACACACACTAGTAGCACACACACTCTCACAGACACTAGTAGCACACACACACTCACATACAGACACTAGTAGCACACACACTCACACTAGTAGCGCACACACACAGACACTAGTAGCACACACACAGACACTACTTGCATAAACACTCACACAAAGACACTAGTAGCACACACAATTACACACACAGACACTAGTAGCACACACACTCTCAAACAGACACTAGTAGCACACACACTCTCACACACAGACACTGGTAGCGCACACACACAGACACTAGTAGCACACACACTATAACACACAGACACTAGTAGCACACACTCACACTAGTAGCACACACACTCACACAGACACTAGTAGCACACACACTCACACGTAGCACACACAGACACTAGTAGCATGCACACTCACACACAGACACTAGTAGTGCACACACACTCACACTAGTAGCACATACACTCACACAGACACTAGTAGCACACACACTCACACTAGTAGCACACACACTCACACTAGTAGCACACACACTCACACATAGACACTTGTAGCACACACACTATCACACACAGACACTAGTAGCATACACACTCTCACACACGGACACTAGAAGCACACACACTATCACACACAGACACTGGAAGCACACACAATTGTACACAGACAGTAGAAGCATACACACAAGAAGCACACACTATCACACTGACACTATTACACACAGACACTAGAAGCACGCACACATACATACAAGTAGCACACACTATCACACACAGACACTATCACACACAGACACTATCACACACAGACACTATCACACACAGACACTAGTAGCACACAGACACTATTATACACAGACACTATTATACACAGACACTAGTGGCACACACACTCGTAGCACGCACACAATTGCACATAGACAATAGAAGCACACACGCACTATCACACACACACTAGTAGCACACACTATCACACACAGACACACAGAATCACAATCCGACACTAGAAACACACACACTATTACACACCGACACTATCACACACACTATCACACACCAACACTATCACACACACACTAGTAGCACACACCATCACACACCGACACTATCACACACACACACTACAAGCACACACTATCACATACACACACTAAAAGCACACACACAAGTAGCACACACTATCACACTCATACACTATCACACACAGACACTAGAAGCACACACTATCACACACAGACACTAGAAGCACACACTATCACACACAGACACTAGAAGCACACACTATCACACACAGACACTAGAAGCACACACTATTACACACAGACACTATCACACACAGACACTAGAAGCACACACTATCACACATAGACACACACTATAAACACACTGAGTGATGAGTGTGTCCGGTGTGCTGCGCTCTCTGTAAACAGACTGCGTCTCTGGTCCCCATCTTGCTGCGCTGTGTACGTCACCTTCCCGGGATCTGCAGAATGTGTGACACGTCACTGCGCTCTCTCCCACACTGAGGCCATGAACCATCACCCTCAGGGCCGCAGTAATTCTACCATCCTGTGCCCACCACATAGCTGCCCATGTATCGCCCGTACCCGTGTATGCCCACTGTCACAGCACATGCAGGGTGATTTCATGCTGGATACTCTCCTCATGCCACCCTTAGTTCAAGCAAATACGCACCGGGCTATAACCACACTACTAAAGCAGCTATGCCACGCTCCTGCTCTACAGCGTATGCTGGTGCCATAAAAGTGATTTATTATAACACTGATAATATAATATACAAGTGGTATATATACTATTTATCTTATGGTCGCGCCTATTCTCACGCGCTCTCCTCTTCTTCTCAGTGCCTGTCTCCTGCTCTCTCATCTTGTTCTCAGTGTCTGTCTCCTGCGCTCTCCTCTTCTTAGCGTCTGTCTCCTGCGCTCTCCTCTTGTTCTCAGTGTCTCTCTCCTGCGCTCTCTTCTTGTTCTCAGTGCCTGTCTCCTGCGCGCTCCTCTTGTTCTCAGTGTCTGTGTCCTGCGCTCTCCTCTTGTTCTCAGTGTCTGTCTCCTGCGCTTTCCTCTTCTTCTCAGTGTCTGTTACCTGCGCTCTCCTCTTATTCTCAGTGCCTGTCTCCTGCGCTCTCCTCTTGTTCTCAGTGCCTGTCTCCTGCTCTCTCCTCTTGTTCTCAGTGTCTGTGTCCTGCGCTCTCCTCTTGTTCTCAGTGTCTGTCTCCTGCGATCTCCTCTTCTTCTCAGTGCCTGTCTCCTGCGATCTCCTCTTGTTCTCAGTGCCTGTCTCCTGCGATCTCCTCTTGTTCTCAGTGCCTGTCTCCTGCGATCTCCTCTTGTTCTCAGTGCCTGTCTCCTGCGATCTCCTCTTGTTCTCAGTGCCTGTCTCCTGCTCTCTCCTCTTGTTCTCAGTGCCTGTCTCCTGCGCTCTTCTCTTGTTCTCAGTGCCTGTCTCCTGCTCTCTCCTCTTGTTCTCAGTGCCTGTCTCCTGCTCTCTCCTCTTGTTCTCAGTGCCTGTCTCCTGCTCTCTCCTCTTGTTCTCAGTGTCTGTTTCCTGCTCTCTCTTCTTGTTCTCAGTGTCTGTCACGTGCTCTCTCCTCTTGTTTTCAGTGTCTGTCACGTGCTCTCTCCTCTTGTTTTCAGTGTCTGTCTCCTGCTCTCTCCTCTTGTTCTCAGTGCCTGTCTCCTGCGCTCTCCTCTTGTTCTCAGCGTCTGTCTCCTGCGCTCTCTTCTTGTTCTCAGCGTCTGTCTCCTGCGCTCTCTTCTTGTTCTCAGCGTCTGTCTCCTGTGCTCTCTTCTTGTTCTCAGCGTCTGTCTCCTGCTCTCTCCTCTTGTTCTCAGTGCCTGTCTCCTGCGCTCTCCTCTTGTTCTCAGTGCCTGTCTCCTGCTCTCTCTTCTTGTTCTCAGTGCCTGTCTCGTGCGCTCTCCTCTTGTTCTCAGTGCCTGTCTCCTGCGCTCTCCTCTTGTTCTCAGTGCCTGTCTCGTGTGCTCTCCTCTTGTTCTCAGTGTCTGTCTCCTGCGCTCTCCTCTTGTTCTCAGTGCCTGTCTACTGTGCTCTCCTCTTGTTCTCAGTGTCTGTCTCCTGCGCTCTCCTCTTGTTCACAGTGTCTGTCTCCTGCACTCTCCTCCTGTTCTCAGTGTCTGTCTCCTGCACTCTCCTCCCCCTCCCTCCTCCTAGGTCTGATCAGACAGAACACAGCATGAGTCAAGTGTATGAGGGAACAGAGTAATCACACTCAGGGAAGGAGAGCAAGTGACCGGCAGAGGAACCACAATGCAGGAGACAGGCACTTACTGTACAACTTTATATGACACCCATGGGAGAGGAAGAGGAACTGAGACACAGGACATTTATCAAGCTTAACAGTGGAGGACAGAGAGTGAGAGGCAGGTGGGTGATCGTGAGGGGCAGGGGAGATAGTGCAGGGCAGAGAGAGGGGCAGGTGGGAGATAGTTAGGGGACGGGGGGAGATAGTGAGGGGCAGGGAGAGAGGCAGGAGGGTGATTGTGAGCGGCAGAGAGAGAGGCAGGTGGGTGATAGGGGGGGCAGGTAGGAGATAGTGAGGGGCAGAGAGATAGGGGCAGGTGGGAGATAGTGAGGGGCAGGGGGAGATAGTGAGGGGCAGAGAGAGAGGCAGGTGGGAGATAGTGAGGGGCAGGGGGGGAGATTGTGAGGGGCAGAGAGAGAGAGGCCAATGGGAGATAGTGAGGGGCAGAGAGAGAGAGGCAGGTGGGAGATAGTGAGGGGCAGGGGGAGATAGTGAGGGGCAAAGAGATAGATCAATGGGATTTAGTGAGGGGCAGGGGGATTTAGTGAGGGGCAGAGGGAGATAGTGAGGGGCAGGGGGAGAGAGAGAGAGAGGCAGGTGGTGATATTGAGGGGCAGAGAGAGGGGAAGGTGGGAAAGAGACAGATGAGCAGAGACTGAGAAGGTAAAGAGGGAGAGCAGAGAGACAGAGGGGGGCAGAGAGACAGAGGGGGGCAGAGAGACAGTTTGGGCAGAGCGTCTGGAGTCTGGCTGCCACAGAGTGAGAACATGAGATGCTGGGGACTCCTATGACCATGCTGTCTCCCTCTGTCCACCCCACCATGCAGCAACACTTCTGTGAGAATTCCACACATGTGCACGCTGATGGGAACCCTGCCACCAGTACCCTGATGTTTGCCATGGGCGTGTTGGGAAACCTCCTGGCACTGGGCATCTTAGGGGTGCACCGGCGAGAGAGGAGAGCACGTGCTTCACCGTTCTGTGTCCTGGTGACCGGTCTCGCCGTCACAGACCTGCTGGGCACCTGTGTCCTGAGTCCGGTGGTCTTCGTCTCCTACGCTCAGCGGGCATCTCTCCTGGCACTGGGGTCTCAGCCATTGTGCAAATTCTTTGCCTTCGCCATGACTTTTTTCAACCTGTCTTCCATGATGATCCTGTTTTTCATGGCCTTCGAACGATGCCTAGCGCTCAGCCACCCATATGTGTATGCCCAGCATGGCTGGGGGCACCGGTTGGCAAGGGCAGCCATACCTTCTTCCTACATATTTCCTGCCCTGCTCTGTGCATTGCCACTGGCAGGAGTTGGCGAACATAAACAGTACTGTCCTGGCACTTGGTGCTTCATCAGGATGGCAGTGGCACCCAGCACTGGGAACGGGAGCGCCCTGGCATTTTCCCTGCTCTATGCCAGTCTGACTGGGCTTCTGATCCTGGCCATCTTGCTGTGCAATGCCTCTGTGACCGCCAGTCTCTGCCGCATGAGGAAGGGTCAGCGGGCCAGGAGGGGTTCACTCCGCAGGGGGGGTGCCCGCGTCTGGTTCCTGGGGGCTGGAGAAGAGGAGCTGGAACATCTTATCCTCCTGGTGCTGATGACCACAATCTTCATGGTGTGCTCGGTGCCAATGACGGTAAGTGCACCCTTGGAGCTGGCACACTGTGTATTTGCCAGGTCTCTCAGTCACAGCACAGGCGGATTACGGAGCTGGCACCCAGTGTGAGACCTTGCACCCAGTGTAGATATGCCAGGAGAATGTGATACCATCACATAAGGGAAGCAGGATCTCTGTATTCTGTGACAGGACATGGTACAGCGGGTTCATCTTGCCACAGTACGCTGGTCATTTTGCTATAATTGTATGAACTGAATTTACACTACAGTGAAACTGGCAGTAAGTCTCTGGAGGGGGAGGCCGGCAGGGGGTAAGTCTCTGGAGGGGGAGGCTGGCAGGGGGTAAGTCTCTGGAGGGGGAGGCCGGCAGGGGGTAAGTCTCTGGAGGGGGAGGCTGGCAGGGGGTAAGTCTCTGGAGGGGGAGGCCGGCAGGGGGTAAGTCTCTGGAAGGGGAGGCCAGCAGGGGGTAAGTCTCTGCAGGGGAAGGCCGGCAGGGGGTAAGTCTCTGGAGGGGGAGGCCGGCAGGGGGTAAGTCTGTGGAGGGGGAGGCCGGCAGGGGGTAAGTCTCTGGAGGGGGAGGCCGGCAGGGTGTAAGTCTCTGCAGGGGGAGGCTGGCAGGGTGTAAGTCTCTGGAGGGGAAGGCTGGCAGGGTGTAAGTCTCTGGAGGGGAAGGCTGGCAGGGGGAAGTCTGTGGAGGGGGAGGCCGGCAGGGGGTAAGTCTCTGGAGGGGGAGGCCGGCAGGGTGTAAATCTCTGCAGGGGGAGGCTGGCAGGGTGTAAGTCTCTGCAGGGGAAGGCTGGCAGGGTGTAAGTCTCTGGAGGGGAAGGCTGGCAGGGGGAAGTCTCTGGAGGGGGATGCCGGCAGGGGGTAAGTCTCTGCAGGGGAAGGCTGGCAGGGTGTAAGTCTCTGGAGGGGGGGGCTGGCAGGGGTAAGTCTCTGGAGGGGGAGGCTGGCAGGGGGTAAGTCTCTGGAGGGGAGGCTGGCAGGGGGTAAGTCTGTGGAGGGGGAGGCTGGCAGGGGGTAAGTCTGTGGAGGGGGAGGCTGGCAGGGGATAAGTCTCTGGAGGGGGAGGTTGGCAGGGCGTAAGTCTCTGGAGGGGGGGGGCTGGCAGGGGGAAGGCTCTGGAGGGGAGGTTGCCAGGGGGTAAGTCTGTGGAGGGGGAGGCTGACAGGGGGTAAGTCTGTGGAGGGGGAGGCTGGCAGGGGATAAGACAGTGGAGGGGGAGGCTGGCAGGGCATAAGTCTCTAAAGGGGGAGGCTGGCAGGGGGTAAGTCTCTGGAGGAATGATGGCTAGGCTGGCAGTGCTATATCTGGACAAAGTAAGGTGAGGTTGGTAGAGAGTATATTTGAATGAATGAGGGGTAGCCTAGTAGGGGGTATTTTTGGAATTATGAGGGTGAGACTGGCAGAAGGTAAATCTCTGGAATGAGGGCAAGGCTGGCATGGGGTAAATCTGTGGAAAGAAGGGAGCGAGGCTGGAAGGGGGTAAATCTGTGTAAAGGGTTAGGCTGGCAGGGGGTAAATATCTGCAAAGAGGGGGGTGAGGCTGGCAAGGGGTAAATCTCTGGAATGAGGGTGAGGCTGGCAGGGGGTAAATCTCTGGAATGAATGCGAGGCTGGCAGAGGGTAAATCTCTGGAATGAGGGTGAGGCTGGCAGGCGGTAAATCTCTGGAATGAGGGCGAGGCTGGCAGGGGAGAATGCTGCGGCCCATGGGATGTATACTGTGGCGCCCACCAGCTACTATGCAGCACATGGTGGATATTGGCCACACCACCCATATGGCTGCAGCCGATGGTTGCAGTGGTGGAACTATAAATGTTTCCCCATCCTGCATTGAAAGGTGCACCCCATAGATTTTTACTTACATGCTCATTGCCACTCGATTCTTGCTTGTTGCCAGGGGTTTCAGGTTTGTTGTCAGGAGCTTTTTGCGTGTTTCCAGGCATAACAAGCTCGTTGCCAGGGGACTCTTGCTCACTCCCAGGGGTTTCATGTTTGTTGTCAGGAGCTTTTGGTGTGTTGCCAGGGGTAACATGCTCATCCCAATGGGGTTCTTGCTTGGTGACAGGGGTTCCATGGGTTATATGTCCTTTGCCACTATATTCTTGCTGGTACTTGTGCAGTATCATGGCTCCCACGATGGGCATCACACAGGAAAAAATCGCATCGCATGCCACTACATATGGCATGCGATGCCATGAGATGGGAGCCGTAATACTCCACAAGTACCTTCTTGCTTGTTGCCAGTGTTTTCTTGCTGATGTGACTGATGCACTCTCTGTAATGTGTGTACATGTGATAGGGAATACAGAGTGTAAGCACCACTGGGGCAGGGACTGATGTGACTGGTACGCTCTCTGTAATGTATATGTGCATGTGATAGGGAATATACAGTGTAAGCACCACTGGGGCAGGGGCTGATGTGACCGATACGCTCTCTGTAATGTGTGTACATGTGATAGGGAATATAGAGTGTAAGCAGCACTGGGGCAGGGACTGAGGTGACTGATACACTCTCTGTAATGTGTGTGTACATGTGATAGGGAATATACAGTGTAAGCAGCACTGGGGCAGGGGCTGATGTGACCGATACGCTCTCTGTAATGTGTGTACATGTGATAGGGAATATACAGTGTAAGCAGCACTGGGGCAGGGACTGATGTGACTGATACGCTCTCTGTAATGTGTGTGTACATGCGATAGGGAATATACAGTGTAAGCACCACTGGGGCAGGGGCTGATGTGACTGATACGCTCTCTGTAATGTGTGTGTACATGTGATAGGGAATATAGAGTGTAAGCAGCACTGGGGCAGGGGCTGATGTGACCGATACGCTCTCTGTAATGTGTGTACATGTGATAGGGAATATACAGTGTAAGCAGCACTGGGGCAGGGACTGATGTGACTGATACGCTCTCTGTAATGTGTGTGTACATGTGATAGGGAATATAGAGTGTAAGCAGCACTGGGGCAGGGGCTGATGTGACTGATACGCTCTCTGTAATGTGTGTGTACATGTGACAGGGAATATAGAGTGTAAGCACCACTGGGGCAGGGGCTGATGTGACCGATACGCTCTCTGTAATGTGTGTACATGTGATAGGGAATATACAGTGTAAGCACCACTGGGGCAGGGGCTGATGTGACTGATACGCTCTCTGTAATGTGTGTGTACATGTGATAGGGAATATAGAGTGTAAGCACCACTGGGGCAGGGGCTGATGTGACTGATAGGCTCTCTGTAAGGTGTGTACATGTGATAGGGAATATAGAGTGTAAGCACCACTGGGGCAGGGGCTGATGTGACTGATACGCTCTCTGTAATGTGTGTGTACATGTGATAGGGAATATAGAGTGTAAGCAGCACTGGGGCATGGACTGATGTGACTGATACGCTCTCTGTAATGTGTGTGTACATGTGATAGGGAATATAGAGTGTAAGCACCACTGGGGCAGGGGCTGATGTGACTGATACGCTCTCTGTAATGTGTGTACATGTGATAGGGAATATAGAGTGTAAGCAGCACTGGAGCAGGGGCTGATGTGACTGATACGCTCTCTGTAATGTGTGTATACATGTGACAGGGAATATAGAGTGTAAGCAGCACTGGGTCAGGGGCTGATGTGAATGATACGCTCTATGTAATGTGTGTATATGTGATAGGGAATATAGAGTGTAAGCAGCACTGGGGCAGGGGCTGATGTGGCTGATACGCTCTCTGTAATGTGTGTATATGTGATAGGGAATATAGAGTGTAAGCACCACTGGGACAGGGGCTGATGTGACTGATACGCTCTCTGTAATGTGTGTGTACATGTGATAGGGAATATAGAGTGTAAGCTGCACTGGGTCAGGGGCTGATGTGAATGATACGCTCTATGTAATGTGTGTATATGTGATAGGGAATATAGAGTGTAAGCAGAACTGGGGCAGGGGCTGATGTGGCTGATACGCTCTCTGTAATGTGTGTATATGTGATAGGGAATATAGAGTGTAAGCACCACTGGGACAGGGGCTGATGTGACTGATACGCTCTCTGTAATTTGTGTACATGTGATAGGGAATATTCAGTGTAAGCACTACCGGGGCAGGGGCTGATGTGACTGATACGCTCTCTGTAATGTGTGTACATGTGATAGGGAATATACAGTGTAAGCAGCACTGGGGCAGGGACTGATGTGACTGATACGCTCTCTGTAATGTGTGTACATGTGATAGGGAATATAGAGTATAAGCACCACTGGGGCAGGGGCTGATGTGACTGATACGCTCTCTGTAATGTGTGTACATGTGATAGGGAATATAGAGTGTAAGCAGCACTGGGGCAGGGGCTGATGTGACTGATACGCTCTCTGTAATGTACATGTGATAGGGAATATAGAGTGTATGCAGCACTGGGGCAGGGGCTGATGTGACTGATACGCTCTCTGTAATGTGTGTGTACATGTGATAGGGAATATAGAGTGTAAGCAGCACTGGGGCAGGGGCTGATGTGACTGATACGCTCTCTGTAATGTGTGTGTACATGTGATAGGGAATATAGAGTGTAAGCAGCACTGGGGCAGGGGCTGATGTGACTGATACGCTCTCTGTAATGTGTGTGTACATGTGATAAGGAATATAGAGTGTATGCAGCACTGGGGCAGGGGCTGATGTGACTGATTTGCTCTCTGTAATGTGTGTACATGTGATAGAGAATATAGAGTGTAAGCAGCACTGGGGCAGGGGCTGATGTGACTGATACGCTCTCTGTAATGTGTGTACATGTGATAGGGAATATACAGTGTAAGCACTACTGGGTCAGGGGCTGATGTGAATGATACGCTCTCTGTAATGTGTGTATATGTGATAGGGAATATAGAGTGTAAGCAGCACTGGGGCAGGGGCTAATGTGACCGATACGCTCTCTGTAATGTGTGTGTACATGTGATAGGGAATATAGAGTGTAAGCACCACTGGGGCAGGGGCTGATGTGACTGATACGCTCTCTGTAATGTACATGTGATAGGGAATATAGAGTGTAAGCAGCACTGGGGCAGGGGCTGATGTGACTGATACGCTCTCTGTAATGTGTGTGTACATGTGATAGGGAATATAGAGTGTATGCAGCACTAGGGCAGGGGCTGATGTGACTGATTTGCTCTCTGTAATGTGTGTACATGTGATAGAGAATATAGAGTGTATGCAGCTCTGGGGCAGGGGCTGATGTGACTGATACGCTCTCTGTAATGTGTGTGTACATGTGATAGGGAATATAGAGTGTAAGCAGCACTGGGGCAGGGGCTGATGTGACTGATACGCTCTCTGTAATGTGTGTGTGTACATGTGATAGGGAATATAGAGTGTATGCAGCACTGGGGCAGGGGCTGATGTGACTGATTTGCTCTCTGTAATGTGTGTACATGTGATAGAGAATATAGAGTGTAAGCAGCACTGGGGCAGGGGCTGATGTGACTGATACGCTCTCTGTAATGTGTGTACATGTGATAGGGAATATACAGTGTAAGCAGCACTGGGGCAGGGGCTGATGTGACTAATACGCTCTCTGTAATGTGTGTACATGTGACAGGGAATATACAGTGTAAGCAGCACTGGGGCAGGGGCTGATGTGACTGATACGCTCTCTGTAATGTGTGTGTACATGTGATAGGGAATATAGAGTGTAAGCACCACTGGGGCAGGGACTGATGTGACTGATACGCTCTCTGTAATGTGTGTACATGTGATAGGGAATATAGAGTGTAAGCAGCACTGGGGCAGGGGCTGATGGGACTGATATACTCTCTGTAATGTGTGTGTGTGTGTGTACATGTGATAGGGAATATAGAGTGTAAGCACCACTGGGGCAGGGGCTGATGTGACTGATACGCTCTCTGTAATGTGTGTGTACATGTGATAGGGAATATAGAGTGTAAGCACCACCGGGGCAGGGGCTGATGTGACTGATACGCTCTCTGTAATGTGTGTATACATGTGATAGGGAATATAGAGTATAAGCACCACTGGGGCAGGGGCTGATGTGACTGATACGCTCTCTGTATTGTGTGTACATGTGATAGGGAATATAGAGTGTAAGCAGCACTGGGGCATGGGCTGATGTGACCGATACGTTCTCTGTAATGTGTGTGTACATGTGATAGGGAATATAGAGTGTAAGCAGCACTGGGGCAGGGGCTGATGTGACTGATACGCTCTCTGTAATGTGTGTGTACATGTGATAGGGAATATAGAGTGTAAGCAGCACTGGGGCAGGGGCTGATGTGACTGATATGCTCTCTGTAATGTGTGTGTACATGTTATAGGGAATATAGAGTGTAAGCACCACTGGGGCAGGAGCTGATGTGACTGATACGCTCTCTGTAATGTGTGTACATGTGATAGGGAATATATAGTGTAAGCAGCACTGGGGCAGGGACTGATGTGACTGATACGCTCTCTGTAATGTGTGTGTACATGTTCTAGGGAATATAGAGTGTAAGCACCACTGGGGCAGGGGCTGATGTGATTGATACGCTCTCTGTAATGTGTACACATGTGATAGGGAATATACAGTGTAAGCACCACTGGGGCAGGGGCTGATGTGACTGATATGCTCTCTGTAATGTGTGTACATGTGACAGGGAATATAGAGTGTAAGCAGCACTGGGGCAGGGGCTCATGTGACTGATACGCTCTCTGTAATGTGTGTGTACATGTTATAGGGAATATAGAGTGTAAGCACCACTGGGGCAGGGGCTGATGTGACTGATACGCTCTCTGTTATGTGTGTGTACATGTGATAGGGAATATACAGTGTAAGCAGCACCGGGGCAGGGGCTGATGTGACTGATACGCTCTGTGTAATGTGTACACATGTGATAGGGAATATAGAGTGTAAGCACCACTGGGGCAGGGGCTGATGTGACTGATACGCTCTCTGTAATGTGTGTACATTTGATAGGGAATATAGAGTGTAAGCACCACTGGGGCAGGGGCTGATGTGACTGATACGCTCTATGTAATGTGTGTGTACATGTGATAGGGAATATAGAGTGTAAGCAGCACTTGGGCAGGGGCTGATGTGACTGATACGCTCTGTGTAATGTGTACACATGTGATAGGGAATATAGAGTGTAAGCACCACTGGGGCAGGGGCTGATGTAAATGATACGCTCTCTGTAATGTGTGTACATGTGATAGGGAATATACAGTATAAGCACCACTGGGGCAGGGGCTGATGTGACTGATACGCTCTCTGTAATGTATGTACATGTGATAGGGAATATAGAGTGTAAGCAACACTGGGGCAGGGGCTGATGTGACTGATTTGCTCTCTGTAATGTGTGTACATGAGACAGGGAATATAGAGTGTAAGCAGCACTGGGGCAGGGGCTGATGTGACTGATACGCTCTCTGTAATGTGTGTGTACATGTGATAGGGAATATAGAGTGTAAGCAGCACTGGGGCAGGGGATGATGTGACTGATACGCTCTCTGTTATGTGTGTGTACATGTGATAGGGAATATACAGTGTAAGCAGCACCGGGGCAGGGGCTGATGTGACTGATACGCTCTCTGTAATGTGTGTACATGTGATGGGGAATATAGAGTGTAAGCAGCACTGGGGCAGGGGCTGATGTGACGGATACGCTCTCTGTAATGTGTGTACATGTGATAGGGAATATAGAGTGTAAGCACCACTGGGGCAGGGGCTGATGTGACTGATACGCTCTCTGTAATGTGTGTGTACATGTGATAGGGAATATACAGTGTAAGCACCACTGGGGCAGGGGCTGATGTGACTGATACGCTCTCTGTAATGTGTGTACATGTCATAAGGAATATAGAGTGTAAGCACCACTGGGGCAGGGGCTGATTTGACTGATACGCTCTCTGTAATGTGTGTACATGTGATAGAGAATATAGAGTGTAAGCAGCACTGGGGCAGGGGCTGATGTGACTGATACGCTCTCTGTAATGTGTGTACATGTGATAGGGAATATAGAGTGTAAGCAGCACTGGAGCAGGGGCTGATGTGACTGATACGCTCTCTGTAATGTGTGTGTGCATGTGATAGGGAATATAGAGTGTAAGCAGCACTGGGGCAGGGGCTGATGTGACTGAGAGGCTCTCTGTAATGTGTGTACATGTGATAGGGAATATACAGTGTAAGCAGCACTGGGGCAGGGGCTGATGTGACTGGTACGCTCTCTGTAATGTGTGTGTACATGTGATAGGGAATATAGAGTGTAAGCACCGCTGGGGCAGGGGCTGATGTGACTGATACGCTCTATGTAATGTGTGTGTACATGTGATAGGGAATATAGAGTGTAAGCACCACTGGGGCAGGGGCTGATGTGACAGATACGCTCTCTGTAATGTGTGTACATGTGATAGGGAATATAGAGTGTAAGCACCACTGGGGCAGGGGCTGATGGGACTGATACGCTCTCTGTAATGTGTGTACATGTGACAGGGAATATAGAGTGTAAGCAGCACTGGGGCAGGGGCTGATGTGACTGATACGCTCTCTGTAATGTGTGTACATGTGATAGGGAATATAGAGTGTAAGCACCACTGGGGCAGGGGCTGATGTGACTGATACGCCCTCTGTAATGTGTGTACATGTGATAGGGAATATACAGTGTAAGCACTACTGGGTCAGGGGCTGATGTGAATGATACGCTCTCTGTAATGTGTGTATATGTGATAGGGAATATAGAGTGTAAGCAGCACTGGGGCAGGGGCTGATGTGACCGATACGCTCTCTGTAATGTGTGTGTACATGTGATAGGGAATATAGAGTGTAAGCACCACTGGGGCAGGGGCTGATGTGACTGATACGCTCTCTGTAATGTACATGTGATAGGGAATATAGAGTGTAAGCAGCACTGGGGCAGGGGCTGATGTGACTGATACGCTCTCTGTAATGTGTGTGTACATGTGATAGGGAATATAGAGTGTATGCAGCACTAGGGCAGGGGCTGATGTGACTGATTTGCTCTCTGTAATGTGTGTACATGTGATAGAGAATATAGAGTGTATGCAGCTCTGGGGCAGGGGCTGATGTGACTGATACGCTCTCTGTAATGTGTGTGTACATGTGATAGGGAATATAGAGTGTAAGCAGCACTGGGGCAGGGGCTGATGTGACTGATACGCTCTCTGTAATGTGTGTGTGTACATGTGATAGGGAATATAGAGTGTATGCAGCACTGGGGCAGGGGCTGATGTGACTGATTTGCTCTCTGTAATGTGTGTACATGTGATAGAGAATATAGAGTGTAAGCAGCACTGGGGCAGGGGCTGATGTGACTGATACGCTCTCTGTAATGTGTGTGTACATGTGATAGGGAATATAGAGTGTAAGCACCACTGGGGCAGGGACTGATGTGACTGATACGCTCTCTGTAATGTGTGTACATGTGATAGGGAATATAGAGTGTAAGCAGCACTGGGGCAGGGGCTGATGGGACTGATATACTCTCTGTAATGTGTGTGTGTGTGTGTACATGTGATAGGGAATATAGAGTGTAAGCACCACTGGGGCAGGGGCTGATGTGACTGATACGCTCTCTGTAATGTGTGTGTACATGTGATAGGGAATATAGAGTGTAAGCACCACCGGGGCAGGGGCTGATGTGACTGATACGCTCTCTGTAATGTGTGTATACATGTGATAGGGAATATAGAGTATAAGCACCACTGGGGCAGGGGCTGATGTGACTGATACGCTCTCTGTATTGTGTGTACATGTGATAGGGAATATAGAGTGTAAGCAGCACTGGGGCATGGGCTGATGTGACCGATACGTTCTCTGTAATGTGTGTGTACATGTGATAGGGAATATAGAGTGTAAGCAGCACTGGGGCAGGGGCTGATGTGACTGATACGCTCTCTGTAATGTGTGTGTACATGTGATAGGGAATATAGAGTGTAAGCAGCACTGGGGCAGGGGCTGATGTGACTGATATGCTCTCTGTAATGTGTGTGTACATGTTATAGGGAATATAGAGTGTAAGCACCACTGGGGCAGGAGCTGATGTGACTGATACGCTCTCTGTAATGTGTGTACATGTGATAGGGAATATATAGTGTAAGCAGCACTGGGGCAGGGACTGATGTGACTGATACGCTCTCTGTAATGTGTGTGTACATGTTCTAGGGAATATAGAGTGTAAGCACCACTGGGGCAGGGGCTGATGTGATTGATACGCTCTCTGTAATGTGTACACATGTGATAGGGAATATACAGTGTAAGCACCACTGGGGCAGGGGCTGATGTGACTGATATGCTCTCTGTAATGTGTGTACATGTGACAGGGAATATAGAGTGTAAGCAGCACTGGGGCAGGGGCTCATGTGACTGATACGCTCTCTGTAATGTGTGTGTACATGTTATAGGGAATATAGAGTGTAAGCACCACTGGGGCAGGGGCTGATGTGACTGATACGCTCTCTGTTATGTGTGTGTACATGTGATAGGGAATATACAGTGTAAGCAGCACCGGGGCAGGGGCTGATGTGACTGATACGCTCTGTGTAATGTGTACACATGTGATAGGGAATATAGAGTGTAAGCACCACTGGGGCAGGGGCTGATGTGACTGATACGCTCTCTGTAATGTGTGTACATTTGATAGGGAATATAGAGTGTAAGCACCACTGGGGCAGGGGCTGATGTGACTGATACGCTCTATGTAATGTGTGTGTACATGTGATAGGGAATATAGAGTGTAAGCAGCACTTGGGCAGGGGCTGATGTGACTGATACGCTCTGTGTAATGTGTACACATGTGATAGGGAATATAGAGTGTAAGCACCACTGGGGCAGGGGCTGATGTGACTGATACGCTCTCTGTAATGTGTGTACATGTGATAGGGAATATACAGTATAAGCACCACTGGGGCAGGGGCTGATGTGACTGATACGCTCTCTGTAATGTATGTACATGTGATAGGGAATATAGAGTGTAAGCAACACTGGGGCAGGGGCTGATGTGACTGATTTGCTCTCTGTAATGTGTGTACATGAGACAGGGAATATAGAGTGTAAGCAGCACTGGGGCAGGGGCTGATGTGACTGATACGCTCTCTGTAATGTGTGTGTACATGTGATAGGGAATATAGAGTGTAAGCAGCACTGGGGCAGGGGATGATGTGACTGATACGCTCTCTGTTATGTGTGTGTACATGTGATAGGGAATATACAGTGTAAGCAGCACCGGGGCAGGGGCTGATGTGACTGATACGCTCTCTGTAATGTGTGTACATGTGATGGGGAATATAGAGTGTAAGCAGCACTGGGGCAGGGGCTGATGTGACGGATACGCTCTCTGTAA
Organism: Crinia signifera; assembly: GCF_055691185.1. NCBI lineage: Eukaryota > Metazoa > Chordata > Amphibia > Anura > Myobatrachidae > Crinia > Crinia signifera. The sequence continues at coordinate 166,213,229 of NC_139225.1, forward strand.
TGTGTGTACATGTGATAGGGAATATAGCCCCTGGGGCAGGGGCTGATGTGACTGATACGCTCTCTGTAATGTGTGTGTACATGTGATAGGGAATATACAGTGTAAGCACCACTGGGGCAGGGGCTGATGTGACTGATACGCTCTCTGTAATGTGTGTACATGTCATAAGGAATATAGAGTGTAAGCACCACTGGGGCAGGGGCTGATTTGACTGATACGCTCTCTGTAATGTGTGTACATGTGATAGAGAATATAGAGTGTAAGCAGCACTGGGGCAGGGGCTGATGTGACTGATACGCTCTCTGTAATGTGTGTACATGTGATAGGGAATATAGAGTGTAAGCAGCACTGGAGCAGGGGCTGATGTGACTGATACGCTCTCTGTAATGTGTGTGTGCATGTGATAGGGAATATAGAGTGTAAGCAGCACTGGGGCAGGGGATGATGTGACTGATACGCTCTCTGTTATGTGTGTGTACATGTGATAGGGAATATACAGTGTAAGCAGCACCGGGGCAGGGGCTGATGTGACTGATACGCTCTCTGTAATGTGTGTACATGTGATGGGGAATATAGAGTGTAAGCAGCACTGGGGCAGGGGCTGATGTGACGGATACGCTCTCTGTAATGTGTGTACATGTGATAGGGAATATAGAGTGTAAGCACCACTGGGGCAGGGGCTGATGTGACTGATACGCTCTCTGTAATGTGTGTGTACATGTGATAGGGAATATACAGTGTAAGCACCACTGGGGCAGGGGCTGATGTGACTGATACGCTCTCTGTAATGTGTGTACATGTCATAAGGAATATAGAGTGTAAGCACCACTGGGGCAGGGGCTGATTTGACTGATACGCTCTCTGTAATGTGTGTACATGTGATAGAGAATATAGAGTGTAAGCAGCACTGGGGCAGGGGCTGATGTGACTGATACGCTCTCTGTAATGTGTGTACATGTGATAGGGAATATAGAGTGTAAGCAGCACTGGAGCAGGGGCTGATGTGACTGATACGCTCTCTGTAATGTGTGTGTGCATGTGATAGGGAATATAGAGTGTAAGCAGCACTGGGGCAGGGGCTGATGTGACTGAGAGGCTCTCTGTAATGTGTGTACATGTGATAGGGAATATACAGTGTAAGCAGCACTGGGGCAGGGGCTGATGTGACTGGTACGCTCTCTGTAATGTGTGTGTACATGTGATAGGGAATATAGAGTGTAAGCACCGCTGGGGCAGGGGCTGATGTGACTGATACGCTCTATGTAATGTGTGTGTACATGTGATAGGGAATATAGAGTGTAAGCACCACTGGGGCAGGGGCTGATGTGACAGATACGCTCTCTGTAATGTGTGTACATGTGATAGGGAATATAGAGTGTAAGCACCACTGGGGCAGGGGCTGATGGGACTGATACGCTCTCTGTAATGTGTGTACATGTGACAGGGAATATAGAGTGTAAGCAGCACTGGGGCAGGGGCTGATGTGACTGATACGCTCTCTGTAATGTGTGTACATGTGATAGGGAATATAGAGTGTAAGCACCACTGGGGCAGGGGCTGATGTGACTGATACGCCCTCTGTAATGTGTGTACATGTGACAGGGAATATAGAGTGTAAGCACCACTGGGGCAGCGGCTGATGGGACTGATACGCTGTCTGTAATGTGTGTACATGAGATAAGGAATATAGAGTGTAAGCACCACTGGGGCAGGGGCTGATGTGATTGATACGCTCTCTGTAATGTGTGTGTACGTGTGATGGGGAATATAGAGTGTAAGCAGCACTGGGGCAGGGGCTGATGTGACTGATACGCTCTCTGTAATGTGTGTACATGTGATAGGGTATATAGAGTGTAAGCAGCACTGGGGCAGGGACTGATGTGACTGGTACGCTCTCTGTAATGTGTGTACATGTGATAGGGTATATAGAGTGTAAGCAGCACTGGGGCAGGGGCTGATGTGACTGATACGCTCTCTGTAATGTGTGTACATGTGATAGGGAATATAGAGTGTATGCAGCACTGGGGCAGGGGCTGATGTGACGGATACGCTCTCTGTAATGTGTGTGTACATGTGATAGGGAATATAGAGTGTAAGCAGCACTGGGGCAGGGACTGATGTGACTGGTACGCTCTCTGTAATGTGTGTACATGTGAAAGGGAATATAGAGTGTAAGCACCACTGGGGCAGGGGCTGATGTGACCGATATGCTCTCTGTAATGTGTGTACATGTGATAGGGAATATAGAGTGTAAGCAACACTGGGGCAGGGGCTGATGTGACTGATACGCTCTCTGTAATGTGCGTGTACATGTGATAGGGAATATAGAGTGTAAGCACCACTGGGGCAGGGGCTGATGTGAATGATATGCTCTCTGTAATGTGTGTGTACATGTGATAGGGAATATAGAGTGTAAGCAGCACTGGGGCAGGGGCTGATGGGACTGATACGCTCTCTGTAATGTATGTACATGTGATAGGGAATATAGAGTGTAAGCAGCACTGGGGCAGGGGCTGATGTGACTGAGACGCTCTCTGTAATGTATGTACATGTGATAGGGAATATAGAGTGTAAGCAGCACTGGGGCAGGGGCTGATGTGACTGATACGCTCTCTGTAATGTGTGTGTACATGTGGTAGGGAATATAGAGTGTAAGCAGCACTGGGGCAGGGACTGATGTGACTGATATGCTCTCTGTAATGTGTGTACATGTGATAGGGAATATAGAGTGTAAGCAGCAATGGGGCAGGGACTGATGTGACTGATACGCTCTCTGTAATGTGTGTACATGTGATAGGGAATATAGAGTGTAAGCAGCACTGGGGAAGGGACTGATGTGACTGATACGCTCTCTGTAATGTGTGTACATGTGATAGTGAATATAGAGTGTAAGCAGCACTGGGGCAGGGGCTGATGTGACTGATACGCTCTCTGTAATGTGTGTACATGTGATAGGGAATATAGAGTGTATGCAGCACTGGGGCAGGGGCTGATGTGACGGATACGCTCTCTGTAATGTGTGTACATGTGATAGGAAATATAGAGTGTATGCAGCACTGGGGCAGGGGCTGATGTGACTGGTACGCTCTCTGTAATGTGTGTACATGTGACAGGGAATATAGAGTGTAAGCACCACTGGGGCAGGGGCTGATGTGACTGATACGCACCACTCGGGGAGGGACTGATGTGACTGGTACGCTCTCTGTAATGTGTGTACATGTGATAGGGAATATAGAGTGTAAGCAGCACTGGGGCAGGGACTGATGTGACTGATACGCTCTCTGTAATGTGTGTACATGTGATAGGAAATATAGAGTGTATGCAGCACTGGGGCAGGGGCTGATGTGACGGATACGCTCTCTGTAATGTGTGTACATGTGGTAGGGAATATAGATTGTAAGCACCACTGGGGCAGGGGCTGATGTGACTGATACACTCTCTGTAATGTGTGTACATGTGACAGGGAATATAGAGTGTAAGCAGCACTGGGGCAGGGATACGCTCTATGTAATGTGTGTACATGTGACAGGGAATATAGAGTGTAAGCACCACTGGGGCAGGGGCTGATGTGAATGATATGCTCTCTGTAATGTGTGTGTACATGTGATAGGGAATATAGAGTGTAAGCAGCACTGGGGCAGGGGCTGATGGGACTGTTACGCTCTCTGTAATGTATGTACATGTGATAGGGAATATAGAGTGTAAGCACCACTGGGGCAGGGGCTGATGTGACTGAGACGCTCTCTGTAATGTGTGTACATGTGACAGGGAATATAGAGTGTATGCAGCACTGGGGCAGGGGCTGATGTGACGGATACGCTCTCTGTAATGTATGTACATGTGATAGGGAATATAGATTGTAAGCACCACTGGGGCAGGGGCTGATGTGACTGAGACGCTCTCTGTAATGTGTGTACATGTGACAGGGAATATAGAGTGTAAGCAGCACTGGGGCAGGGATACGCTCTATGTAATGTGTGTACATGTGACAGGGAATATAGAGTGTAAGCAGCACTGGGGCAGGGGCTGATGTGACTGATACGCTCTATGTAATGTATGTACATGTGACAGGGAATATAGAGTGTAAGCAGCACTGGGGCAGGAGCTGATGTGACTGATACGCTCTCTGTAATGTGTGTGTACATGTGATAGGGAATATACAGTGTAAGCAGCACTGGGGCAGGGGGTGATGTGACTGATACACTCTCTGTAATGTGTGTACATGTGACAGGGAATATAGAGTGTAAGCAGCACTGGGGCAGGGGCTGATGTGACTGATACGCTCTCTGTAATGTGTATGTACATGTGATAGGGAATATAGAGTGTAAGCACCACTGGGGCAGGGGCTGATGTGACTGATCCACTCTCTGTAATGTGTGTACATGTGATAGGGAACATAGAGTGTAAGCAGCACTGGGGCAGGGGCTGATGTGACTGATACGCTCTCTGTAATGTGTGTGTACATGTGATAGGGAATATAGAGTGTAAGCACCGCTGGGGCAGGGGCTGATGTGACGGATACGCTCTCTGTAATGTGTGTACATGTGATAGGGAATATAGAGTGTAAGCACCACTGGGGCAGGGGCTGATGTGACAGATACGCTCTCTGTAATGTGTGTACATGTGATAGGGAATATAGAGTGTAAGCACCACTGGGGCAGGGACTGATGTGACTGATACGCTCTCTGTAATGTGTGTACATGTGATAGGGAATATACAGTATAAGCACCACTGGGACAGGGGTTGATGTGACTGATACGCTCTCTGTAATGTGTGTACATGTGATAGGGAATATACAGTGTAAGCAGCACTGGGGCAGGGGCTGATGTGACTGATACGCACCACTCGGGGAGGGACTGATGTGACTGCTACGCTCTCTGTAAGGTGTGTCCATGTGATAGGGAATATAGAGTGTAAGCAGCACTGGGGCAGGGGCTGATGTGACTGATACGCACCACTCGGGGAGGGACTGATGTGACTGATACGCTCTCTGTAATGTGTGTACATGTGATAGGGAATATACAGTGTAAGCAGCACTGGGGCAGGGGCTGATGTGACTGATACGCACCACTCGGGGAGGGACTGATGTGACTGCTACGCTCTCTGTAAGGTGTGTCCATGTGATAGGGAATATAGAGTGTAAGCAGCACTGGGGCAGGGGCTGATGTGACTGATACGCTCTGTGTAATGTGTATGTACATGTGATAGTGAATATAGAGTGTAAGCAGCACTGGGGCAGGGGCTGATGGGACTGATACGCTCTCTGTAATGTGTGTGTACATGTGATAGGAAATATAGAGTGTAAGCACCACTGGGGCAGGGGCTGATGTGACTGATACGCTCTCTGTAATGTGTGTGTACATGTTATAGGGAATATAGAGTGTAAGCAGCACTGGGGCAGGGGCTGGTGTGACTGATACGCTCTCTGTAATGTATGTGTACATGTGATAGGGAATATAGAGTGTAAGCAGCACTGGGGCAGGGGCTGATGTGACTGATACGCTCTCTGTAATGTGTGTACATGTGATAGGGAATATAGAGTGTAAGCAGCACTGGGGCAGGGGCTGATGTGACTGATACGCTCTCTGTAATGTGTGTACATGTGATAGGGAATATAGAGTGTATGCAGCACTGGGGCAGGGGCTGATGTGACTGATACGCTCTCTGTAATGTGTGTACATGTGATAGGGAATATACAGTGTAAGCAGCACTGGGGCAGGGGCTGATGTGACTGATACGCTATCTGTAATGTGTGTACATGTTATAGGGAATATACAGTATAAGAATCACTGGGGCAGGGGCTGATGTGACTGATACGCTCTCTCTAATGTGTGTGTACATGTGATAGGGAATATAGAGTGTAAGCACCACTGGGGCAGGGGCTGATGTGACTGATACGCACCACTCGGGGAGGGACTGATGTGACTGCTACGCTCTCTGTAAGGTGTGTACATGTGATAGGGAATATAGAGTGTAAGCACCACTGAGGCAGGGGCTGATATCACTGATACGCTCTCTGTAATGTGTGTACATTTGATAGGGAATATACATGGTAAGCACCACTGGGGCAGGGGCTGATGTGACTGATACGCTCTCTGTAATGTGTGTACATGTGATAGGGAATATAGAGTGTAAGCAGCACTGGGGCAGGGGCTGATGTGACTGATACGCTCTCTGTAATGTATGTGTACATGTGATAGGGAATATACAGTGTAAGCAGCACTGGGGCAGGGGCTGATGTGACTGATACGCTCTCTGTAATGTATGTGTACATGTGATAGGGAATATAGAGTGTAAGCAGCACTGGGGTGGGGCTGATATGACTGATACGCTGTCTGTAATGTATGTGTACATGTGATAGGGAATATAGAGTGTAAGCAGCACTGGGGCAGGGGCTGATGTAACTGATACGCTCTCTGCAATGTGTGTACATGTGATAGGGAATATAGAGTGTAAGCAGCACTGGGGCAGGGGCTGATGTGACTGATACGCTCTCTGTAATGTGTGTACATGTTATAGGGAATATAGAGTGTAAGCAGCACTGGGGCAGGGGCTGATGTAACTGATACGCTCTCTGTAATGTGTGTACATGTGATAGGGAATATAGAGTGTAAGCAGCACTGGGGCAGGGGCTGATGTGACCTGTACACTCTCTGTAATGTGTGTACATGTGATAGGGAATATAGAGTGTAAGCACCACTGGGGCAGGGACTGATGTGACTGATACGCTCTCTGTAATGTGTGTACATGTGATAGGGAATATAGAGTGTAAGCAGCACTGGGGCAGGGGCTGATGTGACTGATACGCTCTCTGTAATGTGTGTACATGTGATAGGGAATATAGAGTGTAAGCAGCACTGGGGCAGGGGCTGATGTGACTGATACGCTTTCTGTAATGTATGTGTACATGTGATAGGGAATATACAGTGTAAGCACCACTGGGGCAGGGGCTGATGTGACTGATACGCTCTCTGTAATGTGTGTACATGTGATAGGGAATATAGAGTGTAAGCAGCACTGGGGCAGGGGCTGATGTGACCGATACGCTCTCTGTAATGTGTGTACATGTGATAGGGAATATAGAGTGTAAGCAGCACTGGGGCAGGGGCTGATGTGACTGATACGCTCTCTGTAATGTGTGTACATGTGATAGGGAATATAGAGTGTAAGCAGCACTGGGGCAGGGGCTGGTGTGACTGATACGCTCTCTGTAATGTGTGTGTACATGTGATAGGGAATATAGAGTGTAAGCAGCACTGGGGCAGGGGCTGATGTAACTGATACGCTCTCTGTAATGTGTGTACATGTGATAGGGAATATAGAGTGTAAGCAGCACTGGGGCAGGGGATGATGTGACTGATAAGCTCTCTGTAATGTGTGTGTACATGTGATAGGGAATATAGAGTGTAAGCAGCACTGGGGCAGGGACTGATGTGACTGATACGCTCTCTGTAATGTGTGTACATGTGATAGGGAATATAGAGTGTAAGCAGCACTGGGGCAGGGGCTGATGTAACTGATACGCTCTCTGTAATGTGTGTGTACATGTGACAGGGAATATAGAGTGTAAGCACCACTGGGGCAGGGGAGATGTGACTGATACGCTCTCTGTAATGTGTGTACATGTGATAGGGAATATAGAGTGTAAGCAGCACTGGGGCAGGGGCTGATGTAACTGATACGCTCTCTGTAATGTGTGTGTACATGTGACAGGGAATATAGAGTGTAAGCACCACTGGGGCAGGGACTGATGTGACTGATACGCTCTCTGTAATGTGTGTGTGTGTGTGTGTACATGTGATAGGGAATAAAGAGTGTAAGCAGCACTGGGGCAGGGGCTGATGTGACCGATACGCTCTCTATAATGTGTGTACATGTGATAGGGAATATAGAGTGTAAGCACCACTGGGGCAGGGGCTGATGTGACTGATACGCTCTCTGTAATGTGTGTACATGTGATAGGGAATATAGAGTGTAAGCAGCACTGGGGCAGGGACTGATGTGACCGATACGCTCTCTGTAATGTGTGTACATGTGATAGGGAATATAGAGTGTAAGCAGCACTGGGGCAGGGACTGATGTGACTGATACGCTCTCTGTAATGTGTGTGTACATGTGATAGGGAATATAGAGCAGGGTTGCCGACCCTCCCGAAATTTCCGGGAGTCTCCCGAAAATCGGGGCTCCCTCCCGGCCCCCCGGAAGGGTGGGCAACCCTCCCGGATTCAGGGGGGACCCCCGCTGTCCCCCGGATCGCGGCATTAAAATGCCGCGATCATCGGGTCTCAGAGGAGGGGGCGGAGCTAAAATGACACAATCGCGTCATTTTAGCCCCGCCCCCTCCACGGAGATCACCAGCATGTGGACGGGGCTTAGTGATGTCACGCTTAAGCCCCGCCCCCTGAGCGGCTACTGAATCTCTCCTCTCCGGGCTTCTCCCGGAGAGGAGAATGAGAAAGTCGGCAACCCTGATATAGAGTGTAAGCACCACTGGGGCAGGGACTGATGTGACTGATACGCTCTCTGTAATGTGTGTACATGTGATAGGGAATATAGAGTGTAAGCAGCACTGGGGCAGGGGCTGATGTGACTGGTACGCTCTCTGTAATGTGTGTACATGTGATAGGGAATATAGAGTGTAAGCAGCACTGGGGCAGGGGCTGATGTGACCGATACGCTCTCTGTAATGTGTGTACATGTGATAGGGAATATAGAGTGTAAGCAGCACTGGGGCAGGGGCTGATGTAACTGATACGCTCTCTGTAATGTGTGTACATGTGATAGGGAATATACAGTGTAAGCAGCACTGGGGCAGGGGCTGATGTGACTGATACGCTCTCTGTAATGTGTGTACATGTGATAGGGAATATACAGTGTAAGCAGCACTGGGGCAGGGGCTGATGTGACTGGTACGCTATCTGTAATGTGTGTGTACATGTGATAGGGAATATAGAGTGTAAGCAGCACTGGGGCAGGGGCTGATGTGACTGATACGCTCTCTGTAATGTGTGTGTGTACATGTGATAGGGAATATACAGTGTAAGCAGCACTGGGGCAGGGGCTGATGTGACTGGTACGCTATCTGTAATGTGTGTGTACATGTGATAGGGAATATAGAGTGTAAGCAGCACTGGGGCAGGGGCTGATGTAACTGATACGTTCTCTGTAAGGTGTGTACATGTGATAGGGAATATAGAGTGTAAGCAGCACTGGGGAAGGGGCTGATGTGACTGATACGCTCTCTGTAATGTGTGTACATGTGATAGGGAATATAGAGTGTAAGCACCACTGGGGCAGGGGCTGATGTGACTGATACGCTCTCTGTAATGTGTGTACATGTGACAGGGAATATAGAGTGTAAGCACCACTGGGGCAGGGGCTGATGTGACTGATACGCTCTCTGTAATGTGTGTACATGTGATAGGGAATATACAGTGTAAGTACCACTGGGGCAGGGGCTGATGTGACTGATACGCTCTCTGTAATGTGTGTACATGTGATAGGGAATATAGAGTGTAAGCAGCACTGGGGCAGGGGCTGATGTGACTGATACGCTCTCTGTAATGTGTGTACATGTGATAGGGAATATAGGTAAATGTATCAATTAATTGACTATAAATTGAAATGTGAAGAGCAAGGGAGGGTGGGTGAGGCTGAAGGAACTTCTGGAAAAGAAAGTATTTCCTGTAAAGACCTGCCTATATACCCTCTGGTAACCTCACGCCCCCCCTACTACCCCCCAAGCTCACCCACAGGCTAACCACAAAACTGAAACTAACTTTAGATAACTACACGTCATTAACTCCTTCCTGCCAGCTCAGAAATGTCAGCCTCTAAGTACATGTGATAGGGAATATAGGGGGTGATACAGGTTGTTTTACAAAAGCAAACGCCTTCTTTAATATACAAAACCATGTGCACATGGTACATCTGCCCCACCTGCAGTGCAGCATGATTTTTTCTATTAAAGGAGATTGGTTTTGCAAACCAACCTGAATTAGGCCCATAGACAGTGAGGCACCACCGAGGCACCGCTGATGAGAATGACAGACTTACTGGTTGTACAGTGCTGTGGAATGTGTGCGCGCGCGGTCACAGAGAGGCAGAAGAGCTGACAGGCGATGCCCCTCAGTGGTGGTGCGTACAGGGACAGGAGATGGAACAAGCTGTCAGTAGAGAGTACATGGTCCCGTCTGGTGGTCTGGAACACATGACATGAAGGATGACGTTATAGGGAAAGGATCTGCGGATATCGCCTTATCCATCACCCTGCACCTCATAAACCACAGGAACATGATATCCACAATAACGTTCTGCAGATCACTCAAGCACTTTGCAGGGATTAGGTTCCTGGCAGAGACCCCCCCCCCCCCCCACACACTCTGTAATACATCATCCCCAGCACAGCCCTGCACCCCGCCAGTCCCCTCACAGCCCTGCACCCCTCAGCTCCGCAGAGTCCCACGCCCCACAGCTCCTGCACAGTCGTGCACCGCCACAACCCGCACCCCTCAGCTCCCACACGACCCTGTACCTGTGGTCTTATGCAGAGCCCCGCACACATTAGTTTCCGCACCCCTCAGCTCCCACACAGCTCCGCACCCCTCATCTTCTGCAGAGCCCCGTACACCCGCACCCCTCAGCTCCTGCACAGCCCTGCACCCCTCATCTTCTGCAGAGTCCCGTACACCCGCACCCCTCAGCTCCCGCACAGCTCCGCACCTCTCAGCTCCCACACTGCCCTGCACCCCTCAGCTCCTGCACAGCCATGCACCCCTCAGTTCCCGCACTGCCCTGCACCCCTCATCTTCTGCAGAGCCCCGTACACCCGCACCCCTCAGCTCCCGCACTGCCCTGCACCCCTCAGTTCCCTCAGCTCCCGCACAGCCATGCAACCCTCAGTTCCCGCACTGCCCTGCACCCCTCATCTTCTGCAGAGCCCCGTACACCTGCACCCCTCAGCTCCCGCACAGCCATGCACCCCTAATCTTCTGCAGAGCCCCGTACACCTGCACCCCTCAGCTCCCGCATTGCCCCCCCTCAGTTCCCGCACCCCTCAGCTCCCGCACTGCCCTGCACCCCTCATCTTCTGCAGAGCCCCGTACACCCGCACCCCTCAGCTCCCGCACAGCCATGCACCCCTCATCTTCTGCAGAGCCCCGTACACCCGCACCCCTCAGCTCCCGCACTGCCCTGCACCCCTCAGTTCCCTCAGCTCCCGCACAGCCATGCACCCCTCAGTTCCCGCACCACCCTGCACCCCTCATCTTCTGCAGAGCCCCGTACACCCGCACCCCTCAGCTCCCGCACAGCCATGCACCCCTCATCTTCTGCAGAGCCCCGTACACCCGCACCCCTCAGCTCTCGCACTGCCCTGCACCCCTCAGTTCCCTCAGCTCCCGCACAGCCATGCACCCCTCAGTTCCCGCACTGCCCTGCACTCCTCAGCTCCCGCACAGCCATGCACCCCTCATCTTCTGCAGAGCCCCGTACACCCGCACCCCTCAGCTCCCGCACCACCCTGCACCCCTCATCTTCTGCAGAGCCCCATACACCCGCACCCCTCCGTTCCCGCACTGCCCTGCACCCCTCAGCTCCCGCACAGCCATGCACCCCTCATCTTCTGCAGAGCCCCGTACACCTGCACCCCTCAGCTCCCGCACAGCCATGCACCCCTCATCTTCTGCAGAGCCCCGTACACCCGCACCCCTCAGCTCCCGCACTGCCCTGCACCCCTCAGTTCTCAGTTCCCTCAGCTCCCGCACAGCCATGCACCCCTCAGTTCCCGCACTGCCCTGCACTCCTCAGCTCCCGCACAGCCATGCACCCCTCATCTTCTGCAGAGCCCCGTACACCCGCACCCCTCAGCTCCCGCACTGCCCTGCACCCCTCAGCTCCCGCACTGCCCTGCACCCCTCAGCACCCGCACCCCTCAGCTCCCGCACTGCCCTGCACCCTTCAGCTCCCGCACTGCCATGCACCCCTCATCTTCTGCAGAGCCCCGTACACCCGCACCCCTCAGCTCCCGCACTGCCCTGCACCCCTCAGTTCCCTCAGCTCCCGCACAGCCATGCACCCCTCAGTTCCCGCACTGCCCTGCACTCCTCAGCTCCCGCACAGCCATGCACCCCTCATCTTCTGCAGAGCCCTGTACACCCGCACCCCTCAGCTCCCGCACCACCCTGCACCCCTCATCTTCTGCAGAGCCACGTACACCCGCACCCCTCAGTTCCCGCACTGCCCTGCACCCCTCAGCTCCCGCAGCCATGCACCCCTCATCTTCTGCAGAGCCCCGTACACCTGCACCCCTCAGCTCCCGCACAGCCATGCACCCCTCAGTTCCCTCAGCTCCCGCACAGCCATGCACCCCTCAGTTACCGCACTGCCCTGCACTCCTCAGCTCCCGCACAGCCATGCACCCCTCATCTTCTGCAGAGCCCCGTACACCCGCACCCCTCAGCTCCCGCACTGCTCTGCACCCCTCAGCTCCCGCACTGCCATGCACCCCTCAGCTCCCGCACAGCCATGCACCCCTCATCTTCTGCAGAGCCCCGTACACCCGCACCCCTCAGTTCCCGCACTGCCCTGCACCCCTCAGCTCCCGCAGCCATGCACCCCTCATCTTCTGCAGAGCCCCGTACACCTGCACCCCTCAGCTCCCGCACAGCCATGCACCCCTCAGTTCCATCAGCTCCCGCACAGCCATGCACCCCTCAGTTACCGCACTGCCCTGCACTCCTCAGCTCCCGCACAGCCATGCACCCCTCATCTTCTGCAGAGCCCCGTACACCCGCACCCCTCAGCTCCCGCACTGCCCTGCACCCCTCAGCTCCCGCACTGCCATGCACCCCTCAGCTCCCGCACAGCCATGCACCCCTCATCTTCTGCAGAGACCCGCACCCCTCAGCTCCCGCAATGCTTATGATGCTGGGTAAGAGGGGTGTCTGACCTCTCCTCTGTTCTGTCACACAGCTTCGGGCTTTCCTGGGTGCCTTATACAACAACAATGAGACCATGGATGAATCCGGTGACCTTCTGGCCTTCAGGTTCAGCGCGCTCAACCCCATCTTGGACCCCTGGATCTTCATCATCTTCCGAGGCTCCATCTTCAGGAAACTCCACTCTCTGCTGTGCACGGCCTGGGGCAAACCCACCAAACCCCTCACAGTGTCTGCGTCTATAGAGCCTGGTGCTATCCGTCCAATGACCTCCATCTCCAGTCCCTAAGTGACCGCCGCAGACCATGGACACAACACTAAAGTGACAGGAGACAATTCCCATAGACTGAGACACCGAAGTTCTTACATGGGGGCTCCCGGATACAGAGAGGTGGGCTGCAGAGTGTTGGGTTACTCCACATCTCCTTACACAACTATACATCAGTGCGGAGAGGGGGTCTCACCCCCACTATAACTAAGACAGGCCCTGAGCAGGAACCATGGTCTCCAGGGGAGACTGTAACATAACATGTAACAGCGTGGAGGACATACAATGGTCACGTCATTTTTGAGAATTCACTGCCAGAAATGAGGCCTTAAATCTGGGAACTTTCTGGTTAGGAGAGTGGAGACAGACGGTGCCGGCTCGCGGTATATGGAATGTGGCTAGTACGTAAATCATGAGAACCGCCCCGTACTGCGCACTACCGGGACATCCACAGCCAGGAGGACACACCCCCACCCTGCGAGAGGCAGCGCTAGATGTACACAGAACAGGTGTTGGAGACAGAGGATATAAGGGCAGCATACAGGGATAGGTGTATGCGGTCATGTCCACACTGCTCGCCTTATATCTGATTACCCACATACACACCACAGGAATAATCAATCCTGCGCAGTGACATGCGGAGATGTAGAGACAGAATATGAGGCACAGAGGTCACTGCAAGGACTGGGCAGCGAGCACAGGGACCACCACTGACATTTACTGAACGTGGGAAAGCCCCAATTACCAGAGGAGAGAAGACTGTGCGCAATTCTGCCGAAACACTGATACGCTACATAGCTACATGTAGCAACAGAAAGTCGCGGCATATCTGACGCTGACAAGGACAAGATACTAGTGATAATAATCTACAGAGAGTAATAGTCCCAGATGCCGTGTTATGTTCTGTGTAATAAAGGCCCCAAGTGCAGCGTGTGTCTATAATATGATTTATATATTAAACATCCTAGCCTCTGATGTGTGACCTTGTGCATGTATACAGTTCCACATTTCAACACTTACTTATATAAACCTGAAATAAAGGGATTTTTATAAGAACTTACCGTTCGAATCCCTTTCTCTGATATGGTCCTGGTGACACAGCTCAACATTGGGATGTAGGAGGGTCCGTAGGAGCCAGGCACCTATCCTAAAGCTTTAGAGGGTAGGCTCCTCCCCTACTGCATCCCTGGACTCTTCAGTTCATCTTTCAAAGCCACTGGAATACATTAACTCAGTACAAACGCCTGCACATATTATATGCACATTTTATAACAGAAAACTGTTAACTCTTAACCATTTTAACATGAACATCATGAAATTCTGGCATACTTACTGAGCGTAAGGGAGGGATCGCTGTGTCACCAGGACCATATCAGAGAAAGGGATTCGAACGGTAAGTTCTTACAAAAATCCCTTTTTCTCTTTCAATGGTCCTGGTGACACAGCTCAACACTGGGACGTTCCAGAGCCGGTCCTTTGGGAGGGTACGCTCAGGTCTGCAGCTCTCATCACTGCTCGCCCGAATGATGCGTCCTCCAACGCGAACTCATGGAATCTATAGAATTTAGCAAAGGTATGAACAGATGACCAAGTGGCAGCTCTGCAAACCTGCTCAGCTGTGGCCCCATGTCGAACCGCCCAAGAGGTGGCAACTGACCTGGTGGTATGCGCATTTATTTTGGCCGGTACTGGTCTACCCACTTTGGTGTATGCAAAGGCTATCACAGACCGCAACCACCTAGCAATAGTCTGCTTAGATGCAGGCCAACCAATCTTGTGTACGTCATACAATACCAACAATGTGTCAGTCTTCCTAACACTCTTCACTCTGTCCACATATATGCGTAAGGCACGCACAACATCCAAAGTCTTCAACTTGTCCCTTTTCTTAGAACCCTCTGGGGGTTGAAACACAGGTAGAACTATCTCCTGATTTAAATGGAAGGTAGATACCACCTTCGGTAAAAACTGAGGCACTGTTCTTAAAACAGCCCTGTCATCATGAAAAATTAAGAAGGGAGATTTACATGACAAAGCTCCCAATTCTGAAACTCTTTCAGCAGATGCTACTGCTAACAAAAACACTAGCTTCCACGTGAGAAACTTAAAGTCAGCCGACCTTAAAGGTTCAAATGGTGCCTTTTGAAGGCATTCCAAAACCAGTGATAGATCCCAAGGTGCTACTGGTTGCTTGTATGGAGGTTTCAACCTGGATACTCCTTGTAAAAAGGTTTGAATTTCCGGCAAAATGGCTATCTTTTTCTGGAAATAGATGGACAAGGCCGAAATCTGCACCTTCAGTGACTGAAGGCTTAGCCCCGATGAAAAACCATCTTGTAAGAATTCCATCATTCTTGATAGCTTAAAATGAGATGTATGAGCCTTTCTTCTCTCACACCATCGAATGTAAGTCTTCCAGACTCTATAATAATTTGCCGAAGATACAGCTTTTCTGGCTTTTATCATCGTCTGTACTACTGCCTCAGAAAACCCTTTTCTTTTCAAAATGGTGGTTTCAATAGCCAGGCCGTCAAAATCAATCGATCTGAATCCAGGTGATTGAATGGGCCTTGTCTTAGAAGGTCTGGTCTCAGAGGTAGACGCCATGAGTCCACAGACAACCTCTGAAGCCTCGAGTACCAGGACCTCCTTGGCCAATCTGGGGCCACTAAGATCACCGGAACCTTCTGCCCCTGTATTTTCTTCAGAAGTCTCCGTAACATTGGTACTGGTGGGAATGCATAAAGGAGATCTCCCTGCCAGTGAATAGTCATGGCATCCACTGCCTCCGCTAGTGGATCCCTTGTTCTGGCATAGAACCTGGGCACTTGACAGTTGACCCTGGATGCCATCAGGTCCACATCCGGAGTTCCCCACATCGAAGTGATTTGGTGAAACACCTGAGGGTGTAAGCTCCATTCCCCTTCCTTGAGCTCCTCCCTGCTCAGGAAGTCGGCTTCTATATTCTCTATTCCTGGAATGAATATAGCCGATACAGCTGGAACATTCTGTTCCGCCCATAGGAAGATTCTGGACACCTCCCACATGGCCAATCTGCTGCGTGTACCTCCCTGGTGATTCAGATACGCCACAGCTGTGGCATTGTCGGTCTGAATCCTCAAAGGGAGGTTCTGTAACCTGTCTCCCGCCAAGGAAATCACTTTCCAGACAGCTCTCAACTCCAAGATGTTGATTGGTAACGCTGATTCCTCTGCCGTCCACAGGCCCTGAAGCCTGAGATCCAGGACTATTGCCCCCCAGCCCCTGAGACTGGCGTCGGTAGTTACTATCAACCAGTCCCAGGTCTGTAATGACCGACCCCACTGAAGGGAATCTACTTCTGTCCACCATTTCAAGGATTCTCGAGTGTCCGAAGACAGCACTATCATCTCGGATTTCATGGTCAAAGTGTTTCCTGACCAGGCTGACAAAATGTTCCATTGGAACCTCCGAGAGTGGAACCTGGCAAATTGAAGCGTCTCGAATGACGCCACCATCTTCCCCAGGAGCTTGAGGCACCTCCATACTGAAATGCTCTGAGCCCTGAGAATCTCCTGGACTAGGGTGACCAGATCCCTGGCCTTTACCTCCGGGAGGAATACCCGATGAAGATGGGTGTCCAGTATGACTCCCAAGAATTGGAGCCTTTGTGACGGTACCAACTGAGATTTTTGCAAATTTAAAATCCAGCCGTGAGCCTGCAAAAAACTGATGGCCTCTGCCAAGTGACTCTGCAGCATGGCTGCTGACTCTGCTTTGAACAGGAGATCGTCCAAATAGGGTATTACTGTGATTCCCCTGAGCCTCAGCACCGCCGCCATCACTGACATTATCTTTGTGAATACCCTTGGCGCGGTTGCTAGCCCAAAGGGTAACGCCCGGAATTGTAAATGCAGGTCTCCTATGGCAAACCTCAACAGGGTCTGATGCTCCGGGTGTATAGGGACGTGCAAATATGCGTCCTGGACATCCATGGACGCCAAAAATTCTCCCTGGTCCAGACTCAGGAGTACTGACCGTAGGGACTCCATTTTGAAATGGTCTACCCATAAATGAACATTTAGGGATTTCAAATTTAGTATTGGTCTGAAAGACCCGTCTGGTTTGGGCACCAGGAACAGCGTGGAGTAAAAGCCTTTCTTCCACTCTGCCCTGGGGACTGGTGTAACCACCCCTTTTTCCAAAAGGGAGTGAGCTGCTCTCACAAGAGCTGTACGAAGCCGTGCCTCCTTTGGTAAGGATGTGGGGATGAACCTCTTCGGAGGCGGTCCTCTGCAAGGGATTTTGTAACCTTGTGTTATAATATCTAACACCCAGGCATCCTGGCCTAGAGAAGCCCAAGCGTCCCTGAAGAGTGTGAGACGCCCCCCCACTTTTGTCACTGTCGGGCGAAGCCCCTGACAGTCATGCAGAGGGTTTATCCTCTCCTTTTGTGGCAGGCTTCTTGTGAAAAGAGCCAAATTTTGACTTTTGTGTCTTGCCTCTAGAGGACTGAAACCTTCCCCTGAAAGACTGTCCTCGAAAGGACGCACCACCTCTAGGGGAGGGCCGAAAGGACGGCTTAAAAGCAGAAAATCTGGACGTCTGCTTTGCTGAGGAGGCCGGCAGGAATGTACTTTTGCCGCCCGTGGCCTGCTTTATAATCTCCTCTAATTCGGTACCAAAAAGTACCTTTCCTTTGAAGGCTAATGTTTCCAGAGCCTTCTTGGACTCATTGTCTGCTTCCCAGGCTTTAAGCCAAAGCACTCTCCTGGCATTAATGGAGACTGTGGACACTCTGGTTGCCATTTTAATAGCTTCCTCTTCTGCTTCCACTGCATATTCTGCAGCTGCCTTAATCTTTTCTGCAAGCAGTAACGCACCAGGGTCAGCTTGCAGCATGGTGCATAATTCACCAGCCCACTCTATCATGGCCTTAGAGACCCAGGCTGAAGCAATAAGGGGCCGTAAGGTAAACCCCACCCCTTCAAAGATAGCCTTGAGGTTACCCTCCAGCTTTTTATCCACAGAATCTTTGAAAGCTGCACCGCCCTGTACTGGTAATACAGTAGCCTTGGACAAACGTGCCACTGAAGCGTCCACAACTGGGACCTTTTCCCAGAGCTCCGCATGAGACTCTGGCATGGGGTACAGACTAAGGAATCGCTTAGGCATCTGTAGCCTCTTATCAGGAGTTTTCCAAGCCCCTTCTAACAATTCCTGTAACCCCTCATCTGAAGGAAAAGTAACAGCCTCCTTCCGCTGTCGCTTAAAAACACCTTTAACAGGAGTCTTATCCTCCACAGACAGCTTTAAAGCCTGCTTCACAGCTACAATGAGATCCTCTATACCAGCAGCAGAGTTCTCTTCCACATCATCACCCTGATCCCAGGGGATGTCAGTATACTCTCCTTCCTCCTCATCTACCACAGTAGTCAAAGCATAAGACCTTCTAGGGGTCCCTGCCACATCATCCATTTTGTCCAGCATTTCACTGAACCTGTTGATCCCTTTTGCAGTATCCTGCATCACCTGAATCAGCGCAGGATCTGCCTGGGTAAGAGGCAAGGAGCCAGACGACTGCTGAGATGATGGCATAGGTCTCTGTGATTCTACCAGCCCATCACTCTGCCTGTCCAAAAGCTGCACCAAAGCGTTAACTGACCTGCCTAGGGCCCTGGCCCACGCAGGTTCCATCTGCTCTGCCCTATGGGGTTCACTGCCCATGGGTCTCACATCAGCGCAAGTAATACATAAGCCCCCCTTGGCCATCTGCTCAGGGACAAACTTTTGTGTGCAAACATTGCACGCGCT
>NC_139225.1:166244727-166344727 GCF_055691185.1 Crinia signifera
ATAGCACCAGTCTGTGGTTCTGTGCAACATTACAGCGCCTGATCCCTATAGAACGGAGTGCCATTTATGAGAACCAAACGGCTGATGAGTCAGAGGGCCTGAGTGCTTGGTGTTACGTGGACACCGGGGAAGGGAAACGTGGACACCGGGGAAGGAACATCCGTCTAGCAGCATATGGATACTAGATGTTGCTCCTTCCTCATGGCTGGCATCTGCGCCATTTTGTAGCCATTTTTCTGCACCATTCCCAACTCACATAGAGCATCCTGAGTTGAAGGAAACCGTTTTCTCTCCACCAACACATAGTAAGCCACTTGCCGTGGCTTGGACAGGCTGCAGACGTGATCTGGTGTATAATATTACCCAGCTTTAATAAAGGATCAAAATTTTCTATTCATATCTGTAGTGGAGATCAAATTTCATTGCAACCAACAGGAGAATAGAAAGAACCTTCTGATATGCGCATTGCCACACCACTAGTGTGAGTACTCTTAAAGGGGAAACCCCCCGAATATATATCTATACCCTATATATATGTAGGTATACACCAGTCATACGGTGATATACCACCCACAAAAATAACCATATTACACAAGGTTGGAGGCCTTCCTTTCTCGCTCTTATTGTTTCATATATTCTAAACAAAGAGAAACAACAGAAGAAAGTTATCAAGACCCCACCGTAACCAGGGAAGCGCTATGTACTAGGTGAAGGGCATCTTTTCTTTTCTGTATTACCCATTTTTAAAGGGCCGGTGATCCCTTTTCTTGCTCATTTCCACCTTATACTAGCCGCTTGCGCAACAAGATACACCACCTACCCTCTTTTCTTGTGATCTGGTGAGCGTCATACACGGATTCCTGGAGGCAGCCATTGCCAGCATGTGGTTCCTCGTTACGGACACTGGACGATTCTGCTGTGCGCTGGTTGCACGAGATCCTTCGCTATAGGCGGTCAGCCTCCCACGGCTTCTAAAGGGAGACGCACTTCATGGCTCAGACGATAAGAGAAAGGAAGGTGAGGCCCCCCCCCCCCCCCCCCCCCTCACCTTCCTTTCTCTTATCGTCTGAGCCATGAAGTGGGGTTGGCGACATTGTCTGGGGTGCGATTACATATACCCACCCATTACTCAGGACAGAGGTCTCTCTCACTCAATACCCACAGAGGACCAATCAGAAAGGAGCTCCCGGTCCTGCCCCACTGGCACGATACCCGATTATTACACTGGTACCATATACACTAGTGCAATGTGGGGTCACCCAGAAGGAGACTAACGACCTAGAACCCAGGATGGAAATATCAGTAGATGCTTCTAGTGTGGCCTGGAGGATCGCCGACAGCACTGGGCCCGGGGGGGAATCGCCGACAGCACTGGGCCCGGGGGGGATCGCCGACAGCAGGACAAAGCAGCTAGTCATGGTCGCTTCCAGTTGTGGATTATTAACTAAACAGTCAAATAGGTCTACCCCAAGAGGCAGACAGGGAAACCTGAAATGGTAGAGAGTCCGAGGAGTCTCTGGACCCTTACGCTGCCATTAGGAATAAGCAGACAGAGCGGGAGGAGGAGGAGACCGGTCAGTGCATATATAAAAAAACCGCCACTCGCCGTCATGTGATCACTCTCTTTATTAGAAGTAATAATAGACAGCGCTGGGGGAGGGGCACACAGGTTATTGGGGGGGGAATGTATGACTATTGTGCGTATCTAGCTGAAACATCCCCGACACACACACGCTCGCAGTCACACGTCACACAGACATCCCAGGTTACACGCATGTCACACACTCACCCCCTCATCTCTATTCCTCTTTTACAGTATTAGACATAATCCTCGTTACATTGCTGCCCGTCTGACGCCAGAGGAACCTGGGCAAATACTGTGAGTGCCCCATTTACTGTCCGCCTGGGGGGCAACTGCTCGTAGGGACCCAGCAGCGAGCGCGGCCTCACATCATCCCCATCTGGAGCAGAGAGTTGGCGTAGAGCATCGGCTTCACATTGGGGTGCGGCTGCGGGAGAGGCAGGAGGCACCGTTATACACCATGGGGGGAGGATCTCTGCTCAACAAGGAGGGGGCCACAACGTCACAGAGCCACAAACAAGTATGTGCGTGGGGGGGGGGGGGGGGGGGGGGGGGATAGAGGGGCAGAGCCACATGCAGGGGGCACCACAAGCTGGGGGTAAAGAGATCCATGAGAAGGGGGCCCCACCAGGATCAGAGTTTGCATAAACTTACCACAGCATCAAACTGGTGGAATTTGGGTTTGAGGTCGGAGCCGCTGAGATGTATATAGGCCCCTTTATTGCCCATCTGGTCACTAGGAGAGGAGAGAGAGGAGTCAGTGACAGTCTGAGGACTGGGGGAGATCATGCGAGGATTCCGCCTGTACTCACCAGTAGTTCGGAGCTGAGAAGACCGTTACACAGTGACCATTGTGCGTCACCTCGTAGCCTTCCGCCTTCACCTCGTGACTGCGGATAATGTAATCCAGTCCGTTCTCTTCTAGGAACTTCCGAGTGACATCAGGTCCAAACTGACAGCTCACACCTCGCTTACTGGCAGAGCGCCCGTCCTGCAGAGACAGATAAAGCTGTGGATGGCAGGGTGGGCAGCTGGGAGGGGAGGTGGGTACAGATTACAGACGGGTAACGTTACCTGCGGCTGTGGGTCAGACCACAGAAGGTCGCACATTGGTCCTGTAGGAGGAGAGGAGACTGTTAGGGGGCGCTCAGGAGCAGACAGACCCGGTATATAAATACATTCTGTACAGATTACCTGAGTCTGGCGGCTGACGGTTCCTCTCTATATCACGGATCTGATCCAAGGTTACGCCATCCTCTGAGAAGAGACCCCCATGCATGATCTAGAGGGAAAGGACACGTAGCTGTGTTACATGCGTGATGCTGTCATTTGCCGGAACGCGGATATCCACAGAGTACATACTACATGGTACGGGGCCCATGTTATAACACAGTAGTCTATAGGGTGAGATTAGCAGTCATTGTATGGGGCCCAGGGAGAACACAGGGATCCGGAGACTGCACTGCACGGGGCCCATATGCTATATACACACACCAGGAACCAGCTAATGGGCCCTTATAGTGTTATATCATGTTCTCCTAGTAACAGTCATTGTATGGGGCCCAGGGATCCGGAGACTGCACTGTACGGGGCCCATATGCTATATACACACCAGGAACCAGCTAATGGGCCCCTATAGTGTTATATCATGTTCTCCTAGTAACAGTCATTGTATGGGGCCCAGGGATCCGGAGACTGCACTGTACGGGGCCCATATGCTATATACACACCAGGAACCAGCTAATGGGCCCCTATAGACTATAGTGTTATATCATGTTCTCCTAGTAACAGTCATTGTATGGGGCCCAGGGATCCGGAGACTGCACTGTACGGGGCCCATATGCTATATACACACCAGGAACCAGCTAATGGGCCCCTATAGACTATTGTGTCATATCATGTTCTCCTAGTAACAGTCATTGTATGGGGCCCAGGGATCCGGAGACTGCACTGCACGGGGCCCATATGCTATACACACACCAGGAACCAGCTAATGGGCCCTTATAGACTATTGTGTCATATCATGTTCTCCTAGTAACAGTCATTGTATGGGGCCCAGGGATCCGGAGACTGCACTGTACGGGGCCCATATGCTATATACACACACCAGGAACCAGCTAATGGGCCCTTATAGTGTTATATCATGTTCTCCTAGTAACAGTCATTGTATGGGGCCCAGGGATCCGGAGACTGCACTGCACGGGGCCCATATGCTATACACACACCAGGAACCAGCTAATGGGCCCCTATAGTGTTATATCATGTTCTCCTAGTAACAGTCATTGTATGGGGCCCAAGGATCCGGAGACTGCACTGCACGGGGCCCATATGCTATATACACACACCAGGAACCAGCTAATGGGCCCCTATAGACTATAGTGTTATATCATGTTCTCCTAGTAACAGTCATTGTATGGGGCCCAGGGAGCTCCCAGGTCACACCCTCAGTGAGAGAGGAACCCCACCCTGACCACACCAGGCGTCCCCGGGTCCCTGTGACGGCCATGATCATTCAGTGTATGCCAACGGCAGAAATATCAGCTGTGACCCTAAGCTGACCTTGCCCATTACAGGCTGAATACACAGTAGTGGCCCCATCCTATGATGTACCCGAGCCCGCAGGTGCATGGCCACACATCTCACCAGAACTCGCTGATTAATGCACATGGCCAGCGGCAGCCACTGGAACACCTCACTGAACAACTGGAACATCTGGGTGGAATATTTGGCTTTTACTTCTCCCTCAAACCCGTACATCTGGTTCATAGTGTCCGTCTCATGGTTACCTAGGAGAACACAAGAGGGTGTGAGCCCGAGAAACACCACAGTAGTACAGGGGATCAGCGGGATGGAAAGAAGATATAGCAGAAGCGACTGTGGTAACACAGGGCAGACACCAGGGGGCACTACCTACCTCGCAGCAGGTGGAAGTGCGCAGGATACAGCAGTAGTGACTGTAGTAACACAGGGCAGACACCAGGGGGCACTACCTACCTCGCAGCAGGTGGAAGTGCGCAGGATACAGCAGTAGTGACTGTAGTAACACAGGGCAGACACCAGGGGGCACTACCTACCTCGCAGCAGGCGGAAGTGCGCAGTATACAGCAGTAGTGACTGTAGTAACACAGGGCAGACACCAGGGGGCACTACCTACCTCGCAGCAGGTGGAAGTGCGCAGGATACAGCAGTAGTGACTGTAGTAACACAGGGCAGACACCAGGGGGCACTACCTACCTCGCAGCAGGTGGAAGTGCGCAGGATACAGCAGTAGTGACTGTGGTAACACAGGGCAGACACCAGGGGTCACTACCTACCTCGCAGCAGGTGGAAGTGTGCAGGATACAGCAGTAGTGACTGTAGTAACACAGGGCAGACACCAGGGGGCACTACCTACCTCGCAGCAGGTGGAAGTGCGCAGGATACAGCAGTAGTGACTGTAGTAACACAGGGCAGACACCAGGGGGCACTACCTACCTCGCAGCAGATGGAATTGCACAGGATACAGCAGTAGTGACTGGAGTAACACAGGGCAGACACCAGGGGGCACTACCTACCTCGCAGCAGGTGGAAGTGCGGCAGGATACAGCAGTAGTGACTGTAGTAACACAGGGCAGACACTAGGGGGCACTACCTACCTCGCAGACGGTGGGAGTGTGCAGTATACAGCAGTAGTGACTGTAGTAACACAGGGCAGACACCAGGGGGCACTACCTACCTCGCAGCAGGCGGAAGTGCGCAGGATACAGCAGTAGTGACTGTAGTAACACAGGGCAGACACCAGGGGGCACTACCTACCTCGCAGCAGGTGGAAGTGCGCAGGATACAACAGTAGTGACTGTAGTAACACAGGGCAGACACCAGGGGGCACTACCTACCTCGCAGCAGGTGGAAGTGTGCAGGATACAGCAGTAGTGACTGTAGTAACACAGGGCAGACACCAGGGGGCACTACCTACCTCGCAGCAGGTGGAAGTGTGCAGGATACAGCAGTAGTGACTGTAGTAACACAGGGCAGACACCAGGGGGCACTACCTACCTCGCAGCAGGTGGAAGTGCGCAGTATACAGCAGTAGTGACTGTAGTAACACAGGGCAGACACCAGGGGGCACTACCTACCTCGCAGCAGGTGGAAGTGCGCAGGAAACAGCAACTTGAAGCCACAAAGTGTCACTATCACTTCCACGGAAAATGAACCACGATCCACAAAATCGCCATTAAATATCTGCAGGGGCTCAGGAAAAGTGCCCGGAAAGTACCTGTGTAAATAAGCAAGTGCCAGCTATGGTGCCCACAGTATAACAACATGGCGGGTCACATTAGTGTGGTGCACTAATGAAAGAAATGGAGTCCTAAAATCTAACTTTTAATTGGTTTTATAATAAAACAAGCGAAATATAAATAACATATAATACATACAGATGGGGAAAAGGTATTTATAAAATTGCAAGTATGAGCGTGCCGCGTGTGTCAAATTTTATTAGTATAGTGTTTTACACATTCATAAACCCGCCGTCTCTGTACAAAATAAGCCCGTCAGGGTATGGTCATATTCCTGCAGTAATTCACTGCTGGGTATTTGTATCAATTTGTTACAGAGGGAAATATGTTGCCACTCGTATAAGTTGTTACTTTGTATTATTGCGAGAGGAGACTGAAAGTGTATGTATTAACAAGCCTCTCTCCAAGTCTCCAGCCCTCCTGGCTGAGGTAGCGTACACAGGAGGCAGGGACCTAGGTGTGTGTTATTATTATTCACACTGGTGTTCACCAATTCACATTTAGCTGGTTCACAAAAATACTGAGGTCTCTGTTCAATGCTGAGTACATTAGCTGTAAAGGCACATAGGTTAGAGCCTGGACTCCAGGAGTGTCAGGGAACGCTGATTTAGCATAGCGTTACACTTAATTGGCATATAAACTAAATTCGATCACAGTATAGATCGAATATAGATATAAGGAGAGTTATGGTAGACCTACCTTTGTTAACTCCCTTTCCTTGAAGTCCATGGGAACCACAGGGGACATCGGGGTTGTAGGCGGATCCAGGGGGTCCGAGGCACCAATCAGCGAAGCTCTTAAAGGTTTTACCCAGCATGCCCGGGCCCTCTCCCCTACAGCCCCGCCTCCAGGCTACTGCCGCCAGTTTTTGGTAACAAGCCGAGAGCAGGAAGCGGAGAAGAGAAGAGGACAGAGAACACATATGCCCAGAACTCATACATACTTCTGGACTGGTCAGAACAGGTCACAGTATCAGAACATCACATAAAGGTGAACCTCAGTGGCAAATTTAAAGGGTGGGCGCCCTGTGGTTCCCATGGACTTCAAGGAAAGGGAGTTAACAAAGGTAGGTCTACCATAACTCTCCTTTTCCTTGTCAGGGTCCATGGGTCCCACAGGGGACATCGGGGATGTCACAAGCCGTAATTAAGGGAGGGAATTTGTCTGAGGTGTCAGCAGAACCCGACGACCGAAGGAGGCATCCTGGGAGGCGAACGTGTCAAAGGCGTAGAACTTAATGAATGTCTGGACGGATGACCACGTTGCAGCCTTGCACAGCTGTTCGGCAGAAGCACCCCTGCTCGCTGCCCATGAAGGCCCAACCGCTCTAGTAGAGTGTGCTCTGATAGCAACCGGAATGGGCCTGTTAGACAGAAGATATGCCTGTTGTATAGCCATGCGGATCCAGCGGGCAATAGTTTGTTTACCCGCTGGCCAACCCTTCTTGTGAAAGCCATATAACACAAAGAGGGAATCTGATTTCCTGACCGATTTAGTGCGGTCGATATAGACGGTCAAAGCTCTGACCACATCAAGCAATTTTTCATCAGATGAAAGGTCATCTGAGGTGAATGCAGGTACCACGATTTCCTGGTTGACATGGAATTTTGTCACCACCTTGGGCAGATGAGAAGACCTTGTCCGTAACACTGCCCTGTCACTGTGGAACACCAGGAAGGGTGATTTACACGACAGTGCGGAAAGATCCGACACCCTGCGTGCGGAGGCAATGGCCAGGAGGAAGACAGTTTTGACTGTCAGCCATTTAAGCTCCACTGATGATAGTGGTTCAAACGGTGGTTTGGTTAAAGCTTGAAGCACTAAAGATAAGTCCCAAGGATTCGTGGGAGGGACAAAGGGAGGCTGTATGTGTACTACTCCCTGTAGAAATGTGCGAATGTCAGGTAAGAATGCAATCTTTCTCTGAAACCATACTGAAAGGGCTGAGATTTGGACCTTCAGAGAAGCCAATCTTAGTCCTAAATCCAATCCATTTTGAAGGAAGGCCAATATCCTGGCTGTTTTGAAAATCTTGGGATCATATTTATTAGAATTGCACCAAGAAAAATAGGAATGCCAAGTCCGGTAGTATATCTTTGAAGATGCTGGCTTGCGAGCCTGGATCATCGTCCTAGCCACCTTGTCAGAAAAACCCTTGCCCTTTAATAAGGCAATTTCAAGAGCCACGCCGTCAAAGACAGGCGCTGAGGGTCTGGATGAAGACACGGTCCCTGGCTCAACAGATCTTGACGAAGAGGCAATGGCCAGGGGGACTGGTGTGACAATTGTTGTAGGTCCACGTACCAGTGTCGGCGTGGCCAGTCTGGCGCGATGAGAAGAAGGGTTCCTCCTTCCTGCCTGAACTTTCTGATCACCCTGGGGATCATGTTTATCGGAGGGAACGCGTATGGGAGATGAAACTTCCACGGTACGGACAGGGCATCCGTGAAGTAGGCCTGCGGATCCCTGGTCCTTGCTCCGAAGCATGGGACTTTGAAATTGTGTCTGGACGCCATGAGGTCTATATCTGGAGTGCCCCAGACTTGCGTCAGACTGACAAACACTTCCGGGTGTAGAGACCACTCCCCCGGGTGGATATCCTGTCGGCTCAGAAAGTCCGCCTCCCAGTTCAGGACTCCTGGGATGAAGACTGCCGACAGGGCTAGGAGATGTTCTTCCCCCCAGGTGAGAATCCTGGAGACCTCCCGGAGGGCGGCAACACTTCGTGTTCCTCCCTGGCGGTTTATGTATGCCACCGCCGTGGCGTTGTCCGACCTGATCTGAACAGGTTTTCCCTGCAACAGATCCTGAGACTGAAGAAGGGCATTGTAGGCTGCTCGAATCTCTAAGACATTGATGGATAATCGAGATTCTGGTTCGGTCCAGACGCCTTGCAAGGACCGGGATCCTACTACTGCCCCCCAGCCTCGCAGGCTGGCGTCTGAGGTTAGTACTATCCATTCTCTGAACCAGAATAGTCTCCCCTGGTTTAGGTGGTCCATCTGTTCCCACCACAGGAGCGAGTCTTTGACCTCCTGTGTTAGAGTGAGAAACGTCGACTTGACGTGTTGTGGTAGGCCATCCCATTTCGCCAGGACCAGGCCCTGGAGCGGACGGGAGTGGAACTGGGCCCACTCGACCATGTCGAATGTGGACACCATCCTCCCCAATATTTTCATGGCCCAGTGAACCGAGACTCTTGGTTTCTGAGCAAAGATCTGGATTCTCTGTATTAAGTCCCTGGCCTTGTCGTTTGGGAGAAACAGACGCAGGGCTCTGGTGTCCAGTAAAGCTCCCAGATGCAACATTCTCTGGGAGGGGATCGTGGAAGATTTCTCCCAGTTGAGGAGCCACCCGTGATCCTGTAATGTGGAGACTGTTATCTGCAAGTGGGATGTTAGGACCTCTGGTGACTTGGCTACAATCAACAGGTCGTCCAAGTAGGGGAAGACCCTGATCCCCTGCTTGTGCAGGATTTCTGCCATTATAGCCATCACTTTTGTAAATATCCTTGGCGCTGTTGCAAGGCCGAATGGGAGGGCCTGAAACTGGTAGTGACTCTTCAGAATAGCGAAGCGCAAATACTTCTGGTGGGCCGGTAGGATGGGGATGTGGAGGTATGCGTCTCTGATATCTAGAGAGACCATGAAGTCCCCCTCCTCTAGGGCCAGGATAATGGTCCTCAAGGTCTCCATCCTGAACTTTGTGACTTTTACCACCTTGTTCAGAGCTTTGAGGTTTAAAATGGGACGGAATGTTCCATTTGGTTTTGGCACCAGGAACAGGGTTGAGTAGAAGCCGAGGCCTCTCTGGTGCCCTGGCACTGGAACAATGACCCGCGACCGAAGTAAGGTCTGTAGGATGATCCTCAAGTGTTCTGCCTTGCATGGGTCTCTTGGGAGACCTGTGCAAAAGAACCTTCTTGGGGGAGGCTTTGAGAAAGATATGGCGTACCCCTGCGACACTACCTCCCTCACCCAGGCATCCTTTGTGGTGGACAGCCACTGGTGAGCGAAGTACAGGAGTCTGCCTCCCACTTGGGGGTCCGTCTGTGGGAGGCTGGCCCCGTCATGCTGAAGGCTTGTCGGCCTTGGCGGGAGCCTGTCTGGCGGCCCAAGGCTGCTTGGGTTTGGGTTTGCCAGTTTTATGAGCGGGCGAGGGTCTGGTATAAGACTGTCCTCTGGCCTTGCCTTGAGGGCGAAAGGGCCGAAAGGACTGGGTTCTAGGCCTTTGAGGTAGAGCCGTAGGGAGGCAGGCTGTCTTAGCTGACGCCAAGGAGGCCACAATTTTATTTAACTCCTCCCCAAACAGGTTTTCCCCTTTAAAGGGTAAGAGTTCCAGAGTCCTTTTGGATTCTAGGTCCGCTTTCCATGACCGAAGCCAGATAATTCGGCGTGCCAGCACTGAACTGGCGGAGGCTCTGGCAGCTAGAGTGCCGGCGTCCGACATAGCATCCATAATATATGTTGCTGCATGTTTGATGTGTTGCATACACAGCCTAGCATCCTCAGATGCGACTGGGGCCAACTCATCCTCTATCACTTGCAACCAAGGAGAAATGGCCTTTGCCACCCAAGTAGCTGCAATAGTAGGCCTCTGCACTGCCCCTGCATAAGAAAAGGCTGCCTTGAGAGCGTTTTCCAGACGCCTGTCTGTCTGGTCCTTCAGGGCTGACCCTGAGGCTACCGGGAGCACGGATGGTTTAACCAGCCTGGACACGTGCGCGTCCACTGTGGGAGGGATTTCCCAAGGGGTACAATCCTCTGGAGGTAGCGGGTATCTAGCCAACATCTTTTTAGATATGTTGGCTCTCTTCCCTAAGGCCTCCCATTGATCTCTCCTGATTTCTGATAAATGATCAGAATGAGGGAACTGGGCTTTGACTACCTTCTGCTTTTTGAAGACGTCCCTGGTCTTAGCAGTGGGTTCAGGTTCGTCTGCATCTGACAGAAGAACCTCCCGGATAGCATAAATAAGTCCTGCTATGTCAGGAGTTTCAGCCTGAGAAGCGGAAGGGTCCGTCTGTGTCATCAGACCCATCCCTGGTTACCGGTAGCAACGGATTTATCGTTGATCTACTGGGTTGTGCAGCGAGTGGCAGTAGCTTCTGCATAGCTGCCGTAGTCTGCTGCAGGGTCTGCACCGTGGTCGACAAAGCATCCACCCATGGAGGGGGGGGCTGTACTACAGGGGGTGCTATAGCATTAGGGAGACGGTCCACCAGGGTGCCCAACAGCTGTTGAAAGGCTGCCCATGGTGGCTGGGGTGCCCCTGAGGGCTGGGGATGGTCAGGAGGAGTAAAGCAATTGACACATAGCCCATCCTGGATGACATCCATGTCAGACAGACCTGCAGCGCAGCTCTTGCAAGACAAGAGCAAGGGAGATTCTGTCTGGCTGCGCCCCCGTTTGGACATAGTGTGAACACTCCCAATAGGGGGGATACAGTGCACAGTAGGTAACTCAGTAGAAGAGGACCTAGAGTGATCCACTGACAGTATGTGACCTCTGAGGTAAAAACATCACTTAGAATAAAGTGGACAGTTTGAGAAAAAAAAAAAAACTGACAGAGGAAAAGAAAGTACTAGCACAAAGTCACATACACACTATATTAGGCAATATAGATAAGCTAACACACCCTATATCAACCACAGTACTCTATAGAGCAAAGTGGGAATGAGGGTGGCTGTGAAAAGCACTACTTAGCCTGTAGCCGGTTTCACAGGGGAGAGAGATGTGCCCGAGCTCTGGAGACCTGCGTGCTGCTGCAATGGCGCTGGTCCAAGAGAGGGGGGGCGGGCACAAACAGTTTCAGCTAATGGACGGCAGACCTCGAGGAGATTGGCGCCAAAGCTGGGGGAGGGGCTGCAGGCCAAACGCCACCTCCCCTTGCTGGACTTCCCCCACCGGAGCATAAGAGCTACTTAAAAATGGGTCCCCCCCAGGCCCAGCCTGCTGCTCTGTCCCCGGTGGTCTAGTGGGATCCCTGGCCGAAGCGAGTGCCCACGCCAGCCACCGCGGGCGTCTCCCAGCGCGCCGCGGCAGGACAGCGATTAGTGCTTCCTTAGGAAGCCTTACCTGCTCCTGGTCCGGCCACGCTGTCAGGAGAGCGACGTCCGGCGGTGCTAGGCGCTGACGTCGCCTCCGCCGTCTGCCTCAAGCTGTTCTGAGGAGGTCGGCGCCGGGAGGAGTGAAGGAGACGCTCACTCCGCTGTCAATCACTGACGGCGGGGAGCGACTCTGCCGCAAGGCGGCTTCTGCCGCCGTAGCAGCTGTTTTAAAAATAAAAAAGCTTCTTTTGGAATCACCTCAAAGAGGTGATTCCTGCTGATTACAGGTGCGTCTGCTTCCTGCAGGCACCAACTAAAAACTGGCGGCAGTAGCCTGGAGGCGGGGCTGTAGGGGAGAGGGCCCGGGCATGCTGGGTAAAACCTTTAAGAGCTTCGCTGATTGGTGCCTCGGACCCCCTGGATCCGCCTACAACCCCGATGTCCCCTGTGGGACCCATGGACCCTGACAAGGAAATATATATTACTCATACAGTGGAGTCTAAGCTCTAGAGATACCAGTGAGCGCTGATTTATATTCTCTGTCACTGGCAGATTATGCTGATATATAATGCCAGATATATCTCTTGATCAGCGTTTATGTCACTTATTGTATTAGCTATGCAATATACATTCATATATCAGGCTGATCGCACAGTAGCTGACATGGCAGATTATACTGATATATGATGCCAGATATAATATCTCCCAATCAGCGTCCCTGACTACTGTCACTTGTTGTATTAGCTATGCAATATACATTCACATAACAGGCTGCGAGTTTGTCAGGCTGATCGCACAGTAACTGACATGCTCCTCTATGACTGATAAGGTACGAGTGGTTAGCCCTAAAACGGGCTGAGTCTGGCCGGGTTAGGTAGGTGTGTGGTCACATAGTATATGTGGCAACACGCGGTAAGCAGACGCTCGCACGGCTAGAGGTGCCGATCGCGCGTTTTCGCTTATCCGCTTCTTCAGGGCAAGCCGCTCTGCAGTATCCGGAAGGTTTAAAAAGATTTTCATGTTGTGGGCATCAGCCAATCAGGTTCAATGAGCGGTAAGTCCAACCCTCCTGCTGCCCGATAATTGGTCTATTTCTCCCATCCTTCTCCTTTGAGGATTCGTATTGGGTGATTATGTTTTCTTCATATTTTAACATAAACTTGATACTGACATCCAGCAAATATTTTCTTGCCAATCCGTTAGATAAACTCTTATCAGTATATTATGCTCATTGGCTGATTGTCTCTTATTCGTATTGATATTCATATCAGCTGGTAGTCGGGTCAGCAGCACCTATTATTACATCGTGATGTTACGTATGAGGAATATATAGTACATCGCCCTGTCATTCATTGCCAATTCTTAATCGGTCTGAATTTAATTGTTATGTAGTAATACTCATCTTATCAGCTAAGGGATCCACAAAGTATTACTGAGATCTTGTCATTTGCTGATGTTTGAGAGGTAACGGGGGTAATGCCCAAAGAAATCCTAGTTTAAAATAGTCGCTTGTGTAGTGTGGAGGTTATGTCCACAGTTTGGTACAGTTACATCTGCGTGGTGTCAACAGGAAGGTTCATTTCTATGTGCTCATCCCTGTGTTGTGGGTTATGATTTCTAAATGGGTCTATGCGTTAACCCCATCAGAGTTGTGTATGGGAGGTGGATCCTCTATATGTGTCGACATCTTGGATGATGGTGTCGACACTGAGAGGTTAATCTCAATTCCCTCCATATATTGCCAGTGAGTGTTATCATAAGTAGACTATTAATCAGATCTACTGGAAGATGGAGTTCACTAATAGTAACTCCTAAACTGCACATTGCTCCATATACAGTGAAATGGGGTCTATGACCTGTGCGTCCTACGGATATGTATACCCAGTTATATGGAAGCATAGATACAGGCACCTTTTGAGAATTCACGACATAATTGTCCCTAAAAAGGAGAGTAAGGTTTCTCCACTGTCCCGTTTTTCTTCCCCACCTCTAAATGATAATATCATTATTACTTTCTAGCAACCAACTTATCATCTGGCACTATTACACACACTCACGTTCACCAATGGGCACACAGGACATTCCTCACGTTATATACACAGTACACAGATGGATGCACAGGTCATAGACCCTATTTCACTGTATATGGAGCAATGTGCAGTTTAGGAGTTACTACTAGTGAACTCCATCTTCCAGTAGATCTGATTAATAGTCTACTTATGATAACACTCACTGGCAATATATGGAGGGAATTGAGATTAACTTCTCAGTGTCGACACCATCATCCAAGATGTCGACACATATAGAGGATCCACCTCCCATACACAACTCTGATGGGGTTAACGCATAGACCCATTTAGAAATCATAACCCACAACATAGGGATGAGCACATAGAAATCAACCTTCCTGTCGACACCACGCAGATGTAACTGTACCAAACCGTGGACATAACCTCCACACTACACAAGTGACTAATTTAAACTAGGATTCCTTTGGGCATTACCCCGTTACCTTGAGATTTAGTCTCAAACATCAGCAAATGACAAGATCTCAGCAATATTTTGTGGATCATTTGGCAACATGATCCTGCAGCTGATAAGATGAGTATTACTACACAACAATTAAATTCAGATCGATTAAGAATTGGCAATGAATGACAGGGCGATGTACTATATATTCCTCTTACGGAACATCACGATGTCAAAATAGGTGCTTCTGACCCGACTACCAGCTAATATGAATATCAATACGAATAAGAGACAATCAGCCAATGATTATAACATATCTATATGAATTTACTTAACGGATTGGCAAGAAAATATCTGCTGGATGTCAGTATCAAGCTTACGTTAAAATATGAAGATAACATAATCACCCAATACGAATCCTCAAAGGAGAAGGATGGGAGCAAAAGACCAATCATCGGGCAGCAGGAGGGCGGGACTTACCGCTCATTGAACCTGATTAGCTGATGCCCACAACATGAAAACCTTTTTAAACCTTCCAGATACTGCAGGGCGGCTTGCCCTGAAGAAGCGGATAAGCGAAAACGCGCGATCGGCACCTCTAGCCGTGCGAGCGTCTACTTACCGCGTGTTGCCGCATATACTATGTGACCACACACCTACCTAACCCGGCCAGACTCAGCCCGTTTTAGGGCTAACCACTCGTACCTTATCAGTCATAGAGGAGTATGTCAGCTACTGTGCGATCAGCCTGATAAACTCGCAGCCTGTTATATGAATGTATATTGCATAGCTAATACAACAAGTGACAGTATTCAGGGACGCTGATCAAGAGATATATCTGACATCATATATCAGTATAATCTGCCATGTCAGCTACTGTGCGATCAGCCTGTTATATGAATGTATATTGCATAGCTAATACAATAAGTGACAGTAGTCAGGG
The DNA here is from genome assembly GCF_055691185.1 of Crinia signifera. Taxonomy (NCBI): domain Eukaryota; kingdom Metazoa; phylum Chordata; class Amphibia; order Anura; family Myobatrachidae; genus Crinia; species Crinia signifera. Next base: position 166,260,048 of record NC_139225.1, read on the forward strand.
ACGCTGATTGGGAGATATATCTGACATCATATATCAGTATAATCTGCCATGTCAGCTACTGTGCGATCAGCCTGATATATGAATGTATATTGCATAGCTAATACAATAAGTGACAGTAGTCAGGAACGCTGATTGGGAGATATATCTGGGATCATATATCAGTATAATCTGCCATGTCAGCTACTGTGCGATCAGCCTGTTATATGAATGTATATTGCATAGCTAATACAATAAGTGACATAAACGCTGATCAAGAGATATATCTGGCATTATATATCAGCATAATCTGTCATGTCAGCTACTGTGCGATCAGCCTGATAAACTCGCAGCCTGTTATATGAATGTATATTGTATAGCTAATACCAATAAGTGACAGTAGTTACAAACGCTGATTGGGAGATATATCCAGCATCATATATCAGTATAATCTGCCATGTCAGCTACTGTGCGATCAGCCTGTTATATGAATGTATATTGCATAGCTAATACAATAAGTGACAGTAGTCAGGAACGCTGATTGGGAGATATATCTGGGATCATATATCAGTACAATCTGCCATGTCAGCTACTGTGCGATCAGCCTGTTATATGAATGTATATTGCATAGCTAATACAATAAGTGACAGTAGTCAGGAACGCTGATTGGGAGATATATCTGGGATCATATATCAGTATAATCTGTCATGTCAGCTACTGTGCGATCAGCCTGATAAACTCGCAGCCTGTTATATGAATGTATATTGCATAGCTAATACAATAAGTGACATAAACGCTGATCAAGAGATATATCTGGCATTATATATCAGCATAATCTGCCAGCGACAGAGAATATAAATCAGCGCTCACTGGTATCTCTAGAGCTTAGACTCCACTGTATGAGTAATATATATATCTATACTCTGAGAGAATAACAGCATCACTGCTGACATATTCTATATTATCCAGTCGCATACTGCGAGATAATATAAGTTAATACAGCAAGATAACCAGCATTTGAGCAAGATGCCTAAATAAAAAATAGCACTGTGATCGAATTGAGTTTATATGCCAATTAAGTGTAACGCTATGCTAAATCAGCGTTCCCTGACACTCCTGGAGTCCAGGCTCTAACCCATATGCCTTTACAGCTAATGTACTCAGCATTGAACAGAGACCTCAGTATTTTTGTGAACCAGCTAAATGTGAATTGGTGAACACCAGTGTGAATAATAATAACACACACCTAGGTCCCTGCCTCCTGTGTACGCTATCTCAGCCAGGAGGGCTGGAGACTTGGAGAAAGGCTTGTTAATACATACACTTTCAGTCTCCTCGCAATAATACAAAGTAACAACTTATACGAGTGGCAACATGTTCTCCTCTGTAACCAATTGATACAATACCAAGCAGTGAATTACTGCAGAAATATGACCATACCCTCTGACGGGCTTATTTTGTACAGAGACGGCGGGTTTATGAATGTGTAAAACACTATACTAATAAAATTTGACACACGCGGCACGCTCACACGTGCAATTTTATAAATACCTTTTCCCCATCTGTACGTGTTATATGTGTTTTTTTATATTTCGCTTGTTTTATTATAAAACCAATTAAAAGTTAGATTTTAGGACTCCATTTCTTCCATTGGTGCACCACACCAAGACAAATCTTTTTTCCTCTCTGCTTTTGTGAATTATCTTATTTGTCAGTGGTAGCACACCCCTGAATTATATTAGACACAAGATTGTCACAATTACAAACAGGGGGTCACCTGTATATCCAACCTACACAATTTAAGGATACACCATCTTGTGCGATTGTACCCAAACCTTTGTGTACATATCTGATCCAACACACACACGGAGCACAGGACACATACAGTATATACCGGTTACAATATGGAGAGTAACATATGACATGATATAGTTTATAGGTGGATGGTGGGATCTAACCTCCACAACCAGACAAGAATGAAGCAAACCTAACGAGCTGACATAACAAGATGGCCGCTCACCGCTCAGAAAGGATACGTAGGGATTACTCTCCGATGGTACTCCGTTGAGATGGAAAATGTTCATGAGGTCGTAGAACTGTCCATGTGTGTCACCGCAGACTGTCACCTGCTGAGACTAACAGGGAGAGAGGACACACTGTGACAGCGATAAACAGACAGGGATCGTAGGGATCAGGCAGTGGCACAGAACAAACCTTGTCCAGCGAGATCTCCACCAGGCTCGGGAGCTGAGACAGAATCTCCTTCAGCTGTACAAGCATCTGAGGGGGAGACAGGATTGGTATCATTGCTCTGCGGTATACAACGTACACACAAGAACACGCCTTCACCTGCTGCGCTAACCAAATGTGCTTACAGTGTGTATAATAGGGCAGCCCAGCAGCGTGTAGGGGCCATAGGGCAGCCCAGCAGCGTGTAGGGGCCATAGGGCAGCCCAGCAGCGTGTAGGGGCCATAGGGCAGCCCAGCAGCGTGTAGGGGCCATAGGGCAGCCCAGCAGCGTGTAGGGGCCATAGGGCAGCCCAGCAACGTGTAGGGGCCATAGGGCAGCCCAGCAACGTGTAGGGGCCATAGGGCAGCCCAGCAACGTGTAGGGGCCATAGGGCAGCCCAGCAATGTTAGTACTTATACTAGGAAACCTCTTGCATTAAAGCCTCCCCTCCTCTTCTGGGTGATGTGCGCAGTACATCTGGTCCAACCATGTACAAGTACAAGTCATTGTCACCATACAACAACTACCAACAGGCATCAGGTCTAACAGGGACCTCCTAGGCGTTTCCAGGATAGGAGATATGTTGCCTTTGCACATCCCACAGAGTAAAGGCGGTGTACACAGCGGATGCGAGGGGTGGGAGAAAGGGCGGTGTACACAGCGGATGCGAGGGATGGGAAAAAGGGCGGTGTACACAGCGGATGCGAGGGATGGGAGAAAGGGCGGTGTACACAGCGGATGCAAGGGGAGTAAGGGCGGTGTACACAGCGGATGCAAGGGGAGTAAGGGCGGTGTACACAGCGGATGCGAGGGGAGTAAGGGCGGTGTACACAGCGGATGCGAGGGATGGGAGAAAGGGCGGTGTACACAGCGGATGCGAGGGATGGGAGAAAGGGCGGTGTACACAGCGGATGCCTAGTCCCAGCGGTCTACACATGCGAGAGACGGGAGTAAGGGCGGTGTACACAGCGGATGCGAGGGGAGTAAGGGCGGTGTACACAGCGGATGCGAGGGGAGTAAGGGCGGTTTACACAGCGGATGCGAGGGGAGTAAGGGCGGTTTACACAGCTAGTGTTCCCGCTAGGCTGTTTTAGCGGGGCGCTGCGCCCTGCCCGATTTTTATTGGGGCAAAATGCACCCTGCCCCTCTAGCAGCGCCCCGCTAAATCAGCCTGCAGTCTGTCCCGCCGGAGTGCCCGGGCCGTCGCATCGCTGAAGGGGGCTTGCCCGGCCATGGCTACGTCCCGGCAGCTCAGTGACGTAGTCATGGCCGGGCAAGCCCCCTTCAGCGATGCGGCAGCCCGGGCACGCCCCCATGTGCGATGCGGCGGCCCGGGTACGCCTCCTTTGGTGACGCGGCCCGGGCACGCCTCCTTTGGCGACGCGGCGGCCCGGGCACGCCCCCTGTGGCGACGCGGCGGCCCGGGCACGCCCCCTGTGGCGACGCGGCGGCCCGGGCACGCCCCCTGTGGCGACGCGGCGGCCCGGGCACGCCCCCTGTGGCGACGCGGCGGCCCGGGCACGCCCCCTGTGGCGACGCGGCGGCCCGGGCACGCCCCCTGTGGCGACGCGGCGGCCCGGGCACGCCCCCTGTGGCGCCGCGGCGGCCCGGGCACGCCCCCTGTGGCGACGCGGCGGCCCGGGCACGCCCCCTGTGGCGACGCGGCGGCCCGGGCACGCCCCCTGTGGCGACGCGGCGGCCCGGGCACGCCCCCTGTGGCGACGCGGCGGCCCGGGCACGCCCCCTGTGGCGACGCGGCGGCCCGGGCACGCCCCCTGTGGCGACGCGGCGGCCCGGGCACGCCCCCTGTGGCGACGCGGCGGCCCGGGCACGCCCCCTGTAGCGACGCGGCGGCCCGGGCACGCCCCCTGTAGCGACGCGGCGGCCCGGGCACGCCACCTGTAGTGACGTCGGCGTACCCGGTCCGCCCCTCCAGCGCCCTGCCTCATTTGGTTCCTAGAAGGAACACTACACAGCGGATGCGAGGGCGGTGTACACAGCGGATGCGAGGGGAGTAAGGGCGGTGTACACAGCGGATGCGAGGGGAGTAAGGGCGGTGTACACAGCGGATGCGAGGGGAGTAAGGGCGGTGTACACAGCGGATGCGAGGGGAGTAAGGGCGGTGTACACAGCGGATGCGAGGGGAGTAAGGGCGGTGTACACAGCGGATGCGAGGGGAGTAAGGGCGGTGTACACAGCGGATGCGAGGGGAGTAAGGGCGGTGTACACAGCGGATGCGAGGGGAGTAAGGGCGGTGTACACAGCGGATGCGAGGGGAGTAAGGGCGGTGTACACAGCGGATGCGAGGGGAGTAAGGGCGGTGTACACAGCGGATGCGAGGGGAGTAAGGGCGGTGTACACAGCGGATGCGAGCGGAGTAAGGGCGGTGTACACAGCGGATGCGAGCGGAGTAAGGGCAGTGTACACAGCGGATGCGAGGGGAGTAAGGGCAGTGTACGCAGCGGATGGGAGGGGAGTAAGGGCAGTGTACACAGCGGATGCGAGGGGAGTAAGGGCGGTGTACACAGCGGATGCGAGGGGAGTAAGGGCAGTGTACACAGCAGCTGGGACTAGGCGCCATCTGGCTCGAGCTGTATATACTGCGATACACACACACAGATTTACCTGATAGACACATTTCCGATGAAGCTTCTTCTGATCTTTATAAAATTTCATTAGTTCCAGCATGAAGTCCAAGGTGACCTTCCCATCCTGTAACTGGGGACCTGTGTACTCATCTTCTATGGCTGGAGACAGGGAAAGAGCGCACTGTGAAACGCACACCACTGACCTGCAACAGAGGGTACACCTACCTACTGCCCAACACCTCGCGGGTACACCTGCCTACTGCCCAACACCTCGCGGGTACACCTGCCTAATTCCTACCTACTGCCTCACACCTAGCGGGTACACCTGCCTACTGCCCAACACCTCGCGGGTACACCTGCCTAACTGCCCAACACCTCGCGGGTACACCTGCCTACTGCCCAACACCTACCTACTGCCCCACACCTAGCGGGTACACCTGCCTAACTGCACAACACCTACCTACTGCCCCACACCTAGCGGGTACACCTGCCTAACTGCACAACACCTACCTACTGCCCAACACCTCGCGGGTACAGCTGCCTACTACCCAACACCTCGCGGGTACACCTGCCTACTGCCCAACACCTACCTACTGCCCCACACCTAGCGGGCACACCTACCTACTGCCCCACACCTCGCGGGTACACCTACCTACTGCCTCACACCTAGCGGGTACACCTACCTACTGCCCAACACCTACCTACTGCCCCACACCTCGCGGGTACACCTACCTACTGCCCCACACCTCGCGGGTACACCTACCTACTGCCCCACACCTCGCGGGTACACCTACCTACTGCCCCACACCTCGCGGGTACACCTACCTACTGCCCCACACCTCGCGGGTACACCTACCTACTGCCCCACACCTAGCGGGTACACCTGCCTACTGCCCCACACCTAGCGGGTACACCTGCCTACTGCCCCACACCTAGCGGGTACACCTGCCTACTGCCCCACATCTAGCGGGTACACCTGCCTACTGCCCAACACCTCGCGGGTACACCTACCTACTGCCTCACACCTAGCGGGTACACCTACCTACTGCCCAACACCTACCTACTGCCCCACACCTAGCGGGTACACCTACCTACTGCCTCACACCTAGCGGGTACACCTACCTACTGCCTCACACCTAGCGGGTACACCTACCTACTGCCTCACACCTAGCGGGTACACCTACCTACTGCCCAACAACCTACCTACTGCCCCACACCTAGCGGGTACACCTACCTACTGCCTCACACCTAGCGGGTACACCTACCTACTGCCCAACAACCTACCTACTGCCCCACACCTAGCGGGTACACCTACCTACTGCCTCACACCTAGCGGGTACACCTACCTACTGCCCAACACCTACCTACTGCCCCTCACCTAGCGGGTACACCTACCTACTGCCTCACACCTAGCGGGTACACCTACCTACTGCCTCACACCTAGCGGGTACACCTACCTACTGCCTCACACCTAGCGGGTACACCTACCTACTGCCTCACACCTAGCGGGTACACCTACCTACTGCCTCACACCTAGCGGGTACACCTACCTACTGCCTCACACCTAGCGGGTACACCTACCTACTGCCTCACACCTAGCGGGTACACCTACCTACTGCCCAACACCTACCTACTGCCCCACACCTAGCGGGTACACCTACCTACTGCCTCACACCTAGCGGGTACACCTACCTACTGCCCAACACCTACCTACTGCCCCACACCTAGCGGGTACACCTACCTACTGCTTCACACCTCGCGGGTACACCTACCTACTGCCCCACACCTAGCGGGTACACCTACCTACTGCCCCACACCTAGCGGGTACACCTGCCTACTGCCCCACATCTAGCGGGTACACCTGCCTACTGCCCAACACCTCGCGGGTACACCTACCTACTGCCCCACACCTAGCGGGTACACCTACCTACTGCCCAACACCTCGCGGGTACACCTGCCTACTGTCCCACACCTCGCGGGTACACCTGCCTACTGCCCAACACCTCGCGGGTACACCTGCCTACTGCCCAACACCTCGCGGGTACACCTGCCTACTGTCCCACACCTCGCGGGTACACCTGCCTACTGCCTCACACCTAGCGGGTACACCTACCTACTGCCTCACACCTAGCGGGTACACCTACCTACTGCCCCACACCTCGCGGGTACACTTGCCTACTGCCCCACACCTCGCGGGTACACCTACCTACTGCCTCACACCTAGCGGGTACACCTACCTACTGCCCAACACCTAACTACTGCCCCACACCTAGCGGGTACACCTACCTACTGCCCCACACCTCGCGGGTACACCTGCCTACTGCCCCACACCTCGCGGGTACACCTGCCTACTGCCCCACACCTCGCGGGTACACCTGCCTACTGCCCCACACCTCGCGGGTACACCTACCTACTGCCCCACACCTAGCGGGTACACCTACCTACTGCCCCACACCTCGCGGGTACACCTGCCTACTGCCCAACACCTCGCGGGTACACCTACCTACTGCCCCACACCTAGCGGGCACACCTACCTACTGCCCCACACCTCGCGGGTACACCTGCCTACTGCCCCACACCTCGCGGGTACACTTGCCTACTGCCCCACACCTCGCGGGTACACCTACCTACTGCCCCACACCTCGCGGGTACACCTACCTACTGCCCCACACCTCGCGGGTACACCTACCTACTGCCCCACACCTCGCGGGTACACCTACCTACTGCCCCACACCTCGCGGGTACACCTACCTACTGACCCACACCTCGCGGGTACACCTACCTACTGCCCCACACCTCGCGGGTACACCTGCCTACTGCCCCACACCTCGCGGGTACACCTGCCTACTGCCCCACACCTCGCGGGTACACCTACCTACTGCCCCACACCTAGCGGGTACACCTACCTACTGCCCCACACCTAGCGGGTACACCTACCTACTGCCCCACACCTAGCGGGTACACCTGCCTACTGCCCCACATCTAGCGGGTACACCTACCTACTGCCCCACACCTAGCGGGTACACCTACCTACTGCCCCACACCTAGCGGGTACACCTACCTACTGCCCCACACCTAGCGGGTACACCTGCCTACTGCCCCACACCTAGCGGGTACACCTACCTACTGCCCCACATCTAGCGAGTACACCTGCCTACTGCCCAACACCTCGCGGGTACACCTACCTACTGCCTCACACCTCGCGGGTACACCTACCTACTGCCTCACACCTAGCGGGTACACCTACCTACTGCCCAACACCTACCTACTGCCCCACACCTAGCGGGTACACCTACCTACTGCCTCACACCTAGCGGGTACACCTACCTACTGCCTCACACCTCGCGGGTACACCTACCTACTGCCCAACACCTACCTACTGCCCCACACCTAGCGGGTACACCTACCTACTGCCCAACACCTACCTACTGCCCCACACCTAGCGGGTACACCTACCTACTGCTTCACACCTAGCGGGTACACCTGCCTACTGCCCAACACCTCGCGGGTACACCTACCTACTGCCCCACACCTAGCGGGTACACCTGCCTACTGCCCCACACCTCGCGGGTACACCTACCTACTGCTTCACACCTAGCGGGTACACCTGCCTACTGCCCAACACCTCGCGGGTACACCTGCCTACTGCCCAACACCTCGCGGGTACACCTGCCTACTGTCCCACACCTCGCGGGTACACCTGCCTACTGTCCCACACCTCGCGGGTACACCTACCTACTGCCCCACACCTAGCGGGTACACCTACCTACTGCCCCACACCTAGCGGGTACACCTACCTACTGCCCCACACCTCGCGGGTACACCTACCCTACTGCCCCCACACCTCGCGGGTACACCTACCTACTGCCTCACACCTAGCGGGTACACCTACCTACTGCCCCACACCTCGTGGGTACACCTACCTACTGCCCCACATCTAGAGAGGAGCTGTGGTGCACACATACTCACTGCACCAGAGAAGAGCTGCAATACAGGTACCTACTGTACCTCGCCTTTAGGGCAGTGGTAACAGAATAAACGGATAGGGGGTTAGGGAACCATATAACTCAGGCGCTTGGAGTAAGATGTTGCAAAAGCCACTATCTCAATGGTAGAAATTTATTAAAAAATACATGTATAAAAAGATTGAAAAAATAAGAAAAAAATTTTTCACTCACATAAAAATTCAAGTAGATTGTACCAAGTCAGAATCGTCCCGTGTGTATGCAGGGAAAAAAATTTTATGTGAATTTTTATGTGAGTGAAAAAAAATTTTCTTATTTTTTCAATCTTTTTATACATGTATTTTTTAATAAATTTCTACCATTGAGATAGTGGCTTTTGCAACATCTTACTCCAAGCGCCTGAGTTATATGGTTCCCTAACCCCCTATCCTTCTATACACACACTGTGTCGGCTGATTGAACTGACTGGGAACCCTTTCTTGGGCTGCTGGTATAGAGGCGCACTAGATAAATCACACACCACCTTTTTGCAGTAACAGAATAAACGGCTAAGACATCTGTGAATGAAGAAATATTCTCCTAGGGACAGGACGGGAGGACGCGCACCCCCTACACACCGGGACACTGACACCCCTGTTCTGAAGGTAGATCAAATGCAGCGATAATGACCCATTTTACCAGACAACCTCCAAGTACAGTTATAGCCCCGATATTTACGTACTCATCCCCCTCGATGTCCAGGGAGTCAACCACGGAGCGGTTATGCTGATCGCAGGCAATCGCTCTCTCAAATGCCTTCTGCCGCACTAGTTTGCTGCACTCCTGAAACTTCATCTGAGCATCTTTGTCCTGGGGGCGAACCTTCACCACCTGGAGAGAACAGAGCAATGGGTCAGGAAAGGGGAGCATGTGGGGGGCGGGGAGAGATATAGACGGCAAGTGCTCTGACCGTCTCATAGTCTTTCAGAGCAGCCTTCAGCTTCCCCAGGGCCATGTTACTGGCCGCCCGCCGGTAGTAGCCCTTAATGTATTTGGAATCGAGCTGTATGGCGCGAGACGCATCAGCCAGAGCGTAACCATAACATTCAGTGCGCAGATACGCCAAGCTGCGGTTCCCATAGTAGATGGCAGTATTGGGGCTGAGAGCGATGGCTTCTGTGTAATACTGCACGGCGTGGTCATAATCCTTCACTAGGAGGCAAAGATAAGAGGTTACAGTCTAATATTCCTGCAGACGTCAGCACAGCACCGACGCAGCGAACCGCCGACATGGATGGAGGTGTGGCTGGACACGCTGGGAGCAGTAGTGCAGCAGCAGGGGAGGCCGGCAGGACATGCTGAGAGCAGTAGTGCAAAAGCAGGGGGGAGGCCAGCAGGACAGGCTGGGAGCAGTAGTGCAGCAGCAGGGGGGAAGGCGGCAGGACACACTGGGAGCTGTAGTGCAGCAGGTTGGACCAGCAGGACACGCTGGGAGCTGTAGTGCAGCAGCAGGGGGGCAGTAGGACATGCTGGGAGCAGTAGTGCAGCAGAAGGGGGCAGTAGGACACGCTTGGAGCTGTAGTGCAGCAGGGGGGGGCAGTAGGACACGCTGGGAGCAGTAGTGCAGCAGGGGAGGTCGGCAAGACATGCTTGGAGCTGTAGTGCAGCAGGGGAGGCCAGTAGGACACACAGGGAGCATTAATGCAACAGCAAGGGAGGTCAGCAGGATACGCTGGGAGTAGTAGTACAGCAGGGGGGGCGGCAGGACATACTGGGAGCAGTATTGCAGCAGGGGAGGTCGGCAGGACATGTTGGGAGCAGTGGTGCATCAGGGGAGGTGGGGAGGTTGGCAGGACACGCTGGGAGCAGTAGTGCAGCAGGGGAGGTCGGCAGGACACGCTGGGGGCAGTAGTGCAGCAGGGGATGTCGGCAGGACACGCTGGGGGCAGTAGTGCAGCAGGGGAGGTCGGCAGGACACGCTGGGGGCAGTAGTGCAGCAGGGGAGGTTGGCAGGACACGCTGGGAGCAGTAGTGCAGCAGCAGCGGGGCGGTAGGGCACACTGGGAGTAGTAGTGCAGCAGCAGCAGGGGGCGGTAGGGCATGCCGGGAGTAGTAGTGCAGCAGCAGGGGTCGGTAGGGCACGCTGGGAGTAGTAGAGCAGTAGCAGGTAGGCCGGCAGGACACGCTGGGAGTAGTAGTGCAGCAGGAGGGAGGCCGGCAGGACATGCTGGGAGTAGTAGTGCAGAAGCAGGGAGGCCGGCAGGACACACTGGGAGCAGTAGTGCAGAAGGGGGGCGGAAGGACACACTGGGAGCAGTAGTGCAGCAGAAGGGGGGCGGTAGGACACACTGGGAGCAGTAGTGCAGCAGGGGAGGTCAGCAGGACACGCTGGGAGCAGTAGTGCAGCAGGGTAATTCAGCAGGACACGCTGGGAGCAGTAGTGCAGCAGGGGAGGTCAGCAGGACATGCTGGGAGTAGTAGTGCGGCAGCAGGGGGCGGTAGGACACGTTGGGAGCAGTAGTGCAGCAGCAGGGAGGCCGGCAGGACATGCTGGGAGTAGCAGTGCAGCAGAAGTTGGGCGGTAGGACACGTTAGGAGCAGTAGTGCAGCAGCAGGGGGGGGGGGCGGCAGGACATGCTGGGAGCAGTAGTGCAGCAGCAGGGAGGTCGGCAGGACACGCTGGGAGTAGTAGTGCAGCAGCAGGGAGGCCGACAGGACACGCTGGGAGCAGTAGTGCAGAAGGGGGGCGGTAGGACACACAGAGCAGTAGTGCAGCAGAAGGGGGGTGGTAGGACACGCTGGGAGCAGTAGTGCAGCAGGGGAGGTCAGCAGGACACACTGGGAGCAGTAGTGCAGCAGGGGAATTCAGCAGGACACGCTGGGAGCAGTAGTGCAGCAGGGGAGGTCAGCAGGACATGCTGGGAGTAGTAGTGCGGCAGCAGGGGGCGGTAGGACACGTTGGGAGCAGTAGTGCAGCAGGGAGGCCGGCAGGACATGCTGGGAGTAGCAGTGCAGCAGAAGTTGGGCGGTAGGACACGTTGGGAGCAGTAGTGCAGCAGCAGGGGGGGCGGCAGGACACGCTGGGAGCAGTAGTGCAGCAGCAGGGAGGCCGGCAGGACACGCTGGGAGCAGTAGCAGGGGAGGTCGGCAGGACACGCTGGGAGCAGTAGTGCAGCAGCAGGGAGGCCGGCAGGACATGCTGGGAGTAGTAGTGAGGAAGCAGGACACACTGGGAGCAGTAGTGCAGAAGGGGGGCGGTAGGACACACTGGGAGCAGTAGTGCAGCAGAAGGGGGGCGGAAGGACACACTGGGAGCAGTAGTGCAGCAGAAGGGGGTCAGCAGGACACGCTGGGAGCAGTAGTGCAGCAGGGTAATTCAGCAGGACACGCTGGGAGCAGTAGTGCAGCAGGGGAGGTCAGCAGGACATGCTGGGAGTAGTAGTGCGGCAGCAGGGGGCGGTAGGACACGTTGGGAGCAGTAGTGCAGCAGCAGGGAGGCCGACAGGACATGCTGGGAGTAGCAGTGCAGCAGAAGTTGGGCGGTAGGACACGTTGGGAGCAGTAGTGCAGCAGCAGGGGGGGGGGGGCGGCAGGACACGCTGGGAGCAGTAGTGCAGCAGCAGGGAGGCCGGCAGGACAAGCTGGGTGCAGTAGCAGGGGAGGTCGGCAGGACACACTGGGAGTAGTAGTGCAGCAGCAGGGAGGCTGGCAGGACACGCTGGGAGCAGTAGGGCAGAAGGGGGGCGGTAGGACACACTGGGAGCAGTAGTGCAGCAGAAGGGGGGTGGTAGGACACGCTGGGAGCAGTAGTGCAGCAGGAGAGGTCAGCAGGACACGCTGGGAGCAGTAGTGCAGCAGGGGAATTCAGCAGGACACGCTGGGAGCAGTAGTGCAGCAGGGGAGGTCAGCAGGACATGCTGGGAGTAGTAGTGCGGCAGCAGGGGGCGGTAGGACACGTTGGGAGCAGTAGTGCAGCAGGGAGGCCGGCAGGACATGCTGGGAGTAGCAGTGCAGCAGAAGTTGGGCGGTAGGACACGTTGGGAGCAGTAGTGCAGCAGCGGGGGGGGGGGGCGGCAGGACACGCTGGGAGCAGTAGTGCAGCAGCAGGGAGGCCGGCAGGACACGCTGGGAGCAGTAGCAGGGGAGGTCGGCAGGACACGCTGGGAGTAGTAGTGCAGCAGCAGGGAGGCCGGCAGGACACGCTGGGAGCAGTAGTGCAGCAGAAGGGGGGCAGTAGGACACGCTGGGAGCAGTAGTGCAGCAGGGGAGGTCAGCAGGACACGCTGGGAGCAGTAGTGCAGCAGGGGAAGTCAGCAGGACATGATGGGAGTAGTAGTGCGGCAGCAGGGGGCGGTAGGACACGTTGGGAGCAGTAGTGCAGCAGCAGGGAGGCCGGAAGGACACGCTGGGAGCAGCAGCAGGGGAGGTCGGCAGGACACGCTGGGAGTAGCAGTGCAGCAGCAGGGAGGCCGGCAGGACACGCTGGGAGCAGTAGTGCAGAAGGGGGGCGGTAGGACACACTGGGAGCAGTAGTGCAGCAGAAGGGGGGCGGTAGGACACGCTGGGAGCAGTAGTGCAGCAGGGGAGGTCAGCAGGACACGCTGGGAGCAGTAGTGCAGCAGGGGAATTCAGCAGGACACGCTGGGAGCAGTAGTGCAGCAGGGGAGGTCAGCAGGACATGCTGGGAGTAGTAGTGCGGCAGCAGGGGGCGGTAGGACACGTTGGGAGCAGTAGTGCAGCAGCAGGGAGGCCGGCAGGACATGCTGGGAGTAGCAGTGCAGCAGAAGTTGGGCGGTAGGACACGGTGGGAGCAGTAGTGCAGCAGCAGGGGGGGGGCGGCAGGACACGCTGGGAGCAGTAGTGCAGCAGCAGGGGGGTGCGGCAGGACACGCTGGGAGCAGTAGTGCAGCAGCATGGAGGCCGGCAGGACACGCTGGGAGCAGTAGTGCAGCAGGGGGGGGGGGGGGCGGCAGGACACGCTGGGAGCAGTAGCAGGGGGGTGCGGCAGGACACGCTGGGAGCAGTAGTGCAGCAGCAGGGCGGCCGGCAGGACACGCTGGGCGCTGTAGTGCGGTTACCCCGGAAGTACTCGTTGGCCCTCTCTTTCAACTCCTCCGCCGTTCTGTCCCCGCCGCTCCCGGTCTCTGACCCCCCGGTCTCGGCCGCCCGCTCTCCCTCGGCCATCTTCCCGCTGCCGGTCACCGTCACTGCGTCACCGAGAGAGCGACATCCGGCGGCCACATTGCGAATGGCAGCAGCGCCGGAGACACGTGACGCAGCCGCCCTCTTGTGGCTGGAGGAGACGGAAGGCGGCTGTCCGCCATGTTGCGGATGGCAGTTTGGTAACTATGGGGACAGCTGTCATACGCAAGCTGCTGCCATCCCATAGTAACCTGCCCTCCTGCATTCTGCACCCAGGAGACTCCCTGACACGTATCAGTGGCCTTTAGTTACCAAGGGCCTTATTCTAGTTCACTCTTTCTGACAAAATCCTTCTTAGATGGACAAAACCATGTGCACTGCAGGGGGGCAGATGTAACTTGTGCAGAGAGAATTAGATGTGGGTGAGTTATTTTGTTTCCGGGTAAATACTGACTGCTTTATTTTTACACTGCAATATAGATCTCACTTTGAAGTAAAACACCACCCAAATCTAACTCTCTGCACAAGTTACATCTGCCCCACCTGCAGTGCACATGGTTTTGTCCATCTAAGAAGGAACTTGTCAGAAAGAGTGAACTAGAATAAGGCCCCAAGTGTAGTCGCTCTTACTCACTGCTTGGGGCCATCTACATATGGCTGAAGTTAGTTTCTTATTAACTGCTTACTCAGAAAATTCACTTTGCAAGGGTTAATGCAGTGGTTCCCAAACTGTGTGCCTAGGCTCCCTGGGGTGCATCAGGACACTTGCAGGGGTGCCTTGAGTTGGTGGACCAGGAACAATTCTTATTATTTATGGTCAATGTACCAGGCAAAACCAGTGCTGGTGGCTGCCAATCATAATATATATGGACAAACAGGAGCAATTCCTGTCCCTCACCAGATAACTGTGACATATACACACAATGCACTTCATTCAATTTATTTTTTTCTGAATTTCTCGATAAGAAGCATTTGGCCTAGGGGTGCCATGAAAATATTTTGATGCTCTAGGGCGCCATGATTCAAAAATGTTTGGGAACCACTGGGTTAATGAGTTTTGGGACACAAAATGTACCCCTGAAAGCAACAGAGGGGAGTCACTTACATATGACCCAAGTGTATTTAGCCTGGCCCAACGCTGATTTGGGCATGAAATACACAAGCAAAATGGGCACATAGACATCATAAGGTTACATTATGAATAAGTAGCTGCAGTTTTAGAAGGGTTAACAATATGAGGGAATTGAGGTGCCCACTCTGTGCTCACTGTGAGGGATATGAGGTGCCCACTCTGTGCTCACTGTGAGGGATATGAGGTGCCCACTCTGTGCTCGCTGTGAGGGATATGAGGTGCCCACTCTGTGCTCACTGTGAGGGATATGAGGTGCCCGCTCTGTGCTCACTGTGAGGGATATGAGGTGCCCGCCCTGTGCTCACTGTGAGGGATATGAGGTGCCCACCCTGTGCTCACTGTGAGGGATATGAGGTTCCCACCCTGTGGTCACTGTGAGGCATATGAGGTGCCCACCCTGTGCTCACTGTGAGGGATATGAGGTTCCCACCCTGTGCTCACTGTAAAGGAATATGAGGTGCCCGCCCTGTGCTCACTGTGAGGGATATGAGGTGCCCGCCCTGTGCTCACTGTGAGGGCTCACTGTGAGGGATATGAGGTGCCCGCCCTGTGCTCACTGTGAGGGATATGAGGTTCCCACCCTGTGCTCACTGTGAGGGATATGAGGTGCCCGCCCTGTGCTCACTGTGAGGGATATGAGGTGCCCACCCTGTGCTCACTGTGAGGGATATGAGGTGCCCACTCTGTGCTCACTGTGAGGGATATGAGGTGCCCACCCTGTGGTCACTGTGAGGCATATGAGGTGCCCACCCTGTGCTCACTGTGAGGGATATGAGGTTCCCACCTTGTGCTCACTGTAAAGGAATATGAGGTGCCCACTCTGTGCTCACTGTAAGGGATAAGAGGTGCCCACCCTGTGCTCACTGTGAGGGATATGAGGTGCCCACCCTGTGCTCGCTGTGAGGGATATGAGGTGCCCGCTCTGTGCTCGCTGTGAGGGATATGAGGTGCCCACCCTGTGCTCGCTGTGAGGGATATGAGGTGCCCGCCCTGTGCTCACTGTGAGGGATATGAGGTGCCCGCTCTGTGCTCACTGTGAGGGATATGAGGTGCCCGCCCTGTGCTCACTGTGAGGGATATGAGGTGCCCACTCTGTGCTCACTGTGAGGGATATGAGGTTCCCACCCTGTGGTCACTGTGAGGCATATGAGGTGCCCACCCTGTGCTCACTGTGAGGGATATGAGGTTCCCACCCTGTGCTCACTGTAAAGGAATATGAGGTGCCCGCCCTGTGCTCACTGTGAGGGATATGAGGTGCCCGCCCTGTGCTCACTGTGAGGGCTCACTGTGAGGGATATGAGGTGCCCGCCCTGTGCTCACTGTGAGGGATATGAGGTTCCCACCCTGTGCTCACTGTGAGGGATATGAGGTGCCCGCCCTGTGCTCACTGTGAGGGATATGAGGTGCCCGCTCTGTGCTCACTGTGAGGGATATGAGGTGCCCACCCTGTGCTCACTGTGAGGGATATGAGGTGCCCACTCTGTGCTCACTGTGAGGGATATATGGTGCCCACTCTGTGCTCACTGTGATATAAGACGCCCACTCTGTGCTCACTGTGAGGGGTATGGGGTGCCCACTCTGTGCTCACTGTGAGGGATATGAGGTTCCCACCCTGTGCTCACTGTGAGGGATATGAGGTGCCCACCCTGTGGTCACTGTGAGGGATATGAGGTGCCCACTCTGTGCTCACTGTCAGGGATAAGAGGTGCCCGCCCTGTGCTCACTGTGAGGGATATGAGGTGCCCACTCTGTGCTCACTGTAAGGGATAAGAGGTGCCCGCCCTGTGCTCACTGTGAGGGATATGAGGTGCCCACCCTGTGCTCGCTGTGAGGGATATGAGGTGCCCACCCTGTGCTCGCTGTGAGGGATATGAGGTGCCCGCTCTGTGCTCACTGTGAGGGATATGAGGTGCCCGCTCTGTGCTCACTGTGAGGCATATGAGGTGCCCACCCTGTGCTCACTGTGAGGGATATGAGGTGCCCACTCTGTGCTCACTGTGAGGGATATGAGGTGCCCACTCTGTGCTCACTGTGAGGCATATGAGGTGCCCACTCTGTGCTCACTGTGAGGGATATGAGGTGCCCACTCTGTGCTCACTGTGAGGCATATGAGGTGCCCACTCTGTGCTCGCTGTGATGGATATGAGGTGCCCACTCTGTGCTCACTGTGAGGCATATGAGGTGCCCACTCTGTGCTCACTGTGAGGGATATGAGGTGCCCACCCTGTGCTCACTGTGAGGCATATGAGGTGCCCACTGTGAGGCATATGAGGTGCCCACTCTGTGCTCACTGTGAGGGATATGAGGTTCCCGCCCTGTGCTCACTGTGAGGGATATGAGGTGCCCACTCTGTGCTCACTGTGAGGCATATGAGGTGCCCACTCTGTCCTCACTGTGAGGGATATGAGGTGCCCACTCTGTGCTCACTGTGAGGCATATGAGGTGCCCACTCTGTGCTCACTGTGAGGCATATGAGGTGCCCGCTCTGTGCTCACTGTGAGGGATATGAGGTGCCCACTCTGTGCTCACTGTGAGGGATATGAGGTGCCCACCCTGTGCTCACTGTGAGGCATATGAGGTGCCCACTCTGTGCTCACTGTGAGGGATATGAGGTGCCCACCCTGTGCTCACTGTGAGGGATATGAGGTGCCCACTCTGTGCTCACTGTGAGGCATATGAGGTGCCCACCCTGTGCTCACTGTGAGGGATATGAGGTGCCCGCTCTGTGCTCACTGTGAGGGATATGAGGTTCCCACCCTGTGCTCACTGTGAGGGATATGAGGTGCCCACCCTGTGCTCACTCTGTGGGATATGAGGTGCCCATCGTGCCTTGCTAATACATGTATTGTTTTGTTTTTGTAGAAATTACACTTGATGGGTGAGATTTAATAGGATGAGAGATTCAGAAAGTGAGATATTTGGTGAGAAATCTCCAGTTTTTTTAAAGCAGCAATCATTTACACTGCAAAACCAGTTTGATTTTGCAGTGTAAATGATTGCTGCTTTAAAAAAAAAATGGAGATTTCTCACCAAATCTCTCATTTTCTGAATCTCTCATCCCATTAAATCTCACCCGATATGTCAATATGCATTATATATTGTATCTTTTTCACTCCATTTGAACGGCACAGGTATATATTATTTTTTTTGTATTTTGACCCTCTGCACAGGTCAATTTTTTTAACACTTTGTGGTGGCTAGGAATGATAATGTATCGGCTGTGAGGCGGCTCACTGGCGATGATGTCATCACTTGGCGGGACACCCCCCCGGGACACCCCCCCCCCATCCACAAGTTGTACACTGTATATCTGTATTCCTGATGAAGGTTTATTGAAATAAACCGAAACGTAGAAATCTGCACTTAATACAAGTGTCGCGTCTTTATTTGAAATCCTGAGAGTGCGGCTCATCCAGCGACGATATACTTTTTCTAAGAGAGGGCACCGGGTAAAGCTACATCCTCTATAAGGGCAGGAGTGCCAGGCCACACAGAACGATATATATATATATATATATATATATACACATATACAAACACAATACCACTGCGCAAAACCTCTCTATACAAGAGATGTGAATACAGGTCCCCGTAGTGTGTTGCTTCCTCCTGGACTTTACCACAGTCTAATGGTGTACTTGCAAATGAAGAAAAGAGAAGCGCACCAAAAGCAAAGAAAAACACAGATCTTTTACTGGTAACATATGCTCACATACATCGGGGTTAAAATATATCAGCTTGCCCGGCCAAAGTGAAACAGGAACGGATGGGATTCCAACGCGGCTCAGGGGATCTTCCGTCTCAGCAGCCTCTCACGCTGCACTCACACAAGTCGCCGCTGCCCGTCTCCGCTCACTTCACCAAGATGACGTCACCACATCCACCGTAAAGGCCACGCCCAATGCGTTTCGTACCAGATTTTCATTGAAAAGTTGTGCAGTGTACTGCTGCACTTACAGGATGCTGCTCTTGGGTGCCGCTGCCACTGGTGACCCACCGGGCACCACCACTGAACTCCCTGCTGGACTCCTGGTAGGTTTTCATAGTAAATAGCCTGCTATAATGCTTCACTGTCCCTGTGTCCCCTCCATCACTGTCCCTGTGTCCCCTCCATCACTGTCCTTGCATCACCCCACAGTCTCTGTCCCTGCATCACCCCACCATCTCTGTCCCTGCCATGTGGCATAATGTGAATTTTGGCTTATTCCATGTGGTATAATGTTAAAATTGGCTCAATCCAGGTAGCATAATGTAAATGTTGGCTCAATCCGGGTGGCGTAATATCAATTTTGGCATAATGTGTATATGCTGTGGGGGGTGGAAGGTTAGGCACTTAGAAGGGGTGGTTAGGGCAAAGCTGCAGGGAATGACTAGGGGTTAGGGCAACAGGGTACAGGGGTTAGGCTGACTGTGTGTTTGCGTGTGGGGGGGGGGATTTAGGGTTAAACTGTTGTTGCCCATGCCCAACATCACAATCTAGGTGACTGACCTTGGCATGAAACTCAGAAGAGAGGAGCCTTCCTTGTCCAACATTTATTTATTCTCTAGCTCTCCGCCTTATCCCCTCTCCTCTCACCCTTTCTCTCTCTCAAACCCATTCTCTTCTTTCACCCTCCCTCTACCACTCTTTTCCTCTCTTCCTCTTACCCTCTCGCTTTGTCTTTCTACCTCTCTCCCTCCCTTTCACCATCTCCTCCAAGGCAGATCAACAGAATGCAAAAGCTCGAAAGGAGAAGCTTCCAAAGCCCATAGAACCAAAGACAAATCCTATGGAGCTACCGGAGGGGCAAATGGTGGTTGTATATGAATAAACCCCTGAAGGAAAGTCCAAATATCAGGGAGTAAACCCAACTTCCTACGAGGCCGTGGCCGCCCTATGTACTCATCACCAGTGCCCCTAGGCTGGAGGCTGCAGGGCGCTGGAAGCCGCAGCGGGTAAGCCAGGTTCCGACAGGTGCTGCCTGGCATCCCAATGCACCACAGCTCCGCCAACAGGGAGCTGCAGCAGGACAGGGGGCTGGGCTGGTTGGGTGCAGCAGCTGGGAGTCCCGATCCTCCTGCTCCCGGCGTGTGGCACCAGTGGGGGGGAGCAGAGGCACACTTAACCCCTGGCACACCAAAGGCGGGAGGCAGTGCTGTGTACCTCCGGCCGCCGGGGGGAGACGGGGAGCCGGCCACGGGCATTGGTGTGCTGCAGCCCCGGGTCAGCTTCGGCAACTGCAGCAAGAAGGACTGTTAACCCCTGGCGTCCCAAAGGCAGGAGGCAGTGGTAGTGCCGTGCTGTCTCCAGGCGTCGGGGGAGAGAGGGGAAGCCACCAACAGGGACTGTGCAGAGAACCCTCTCCAAGTTTAGCATTACCAAGTGTTAATACAGAAAATCAACGAATCAATCAAATCTTTGCGTTATCAATTGGAGGCCCCAGCGAGATCAATAATATTGGTGTCCACATTTTATCAGTAATTGAGAAAATCAAAGTTTGAGGGAAAAAAAAAATTAGCTATTTAAAAAAAAAAAAAGTCGGTGCAGTTTTTCCCCCCTTATCTTTCTTTCAAATCTCTGTTAAAGTGTGGTAATCCAGATTACTTGAAGCAACTTTGCTCTTTAATTATAAAACAAATAGATCGTAATTTAACATATGGAAAGACAACGCTGCATTTTGCAGACTGTCAGCTTGCAAAACCCCCCCGCATCGCCCATTTCTTCTCTGTGTCAGAGAATAGATAAGGAGTGCGAGAAACTTGGCAAGAAGTTTTAAACAACCTTGCTTGAATTAGGAAGAATATTTCTTTCGTTTATTTGCAAAGCGTGCAGACTATAACAAGCATATTGATTTAAAGGTTATGCTGGCAATGATTTTCTACTTTTTTAAATTTCTTTAAATGACAGTATTTTTTGTTTGTTTTTATTTTTTGACCGCGGTTGGATTGTTTGGTGTATATTGTCTGCTGAGGATATTGCTGAAGTAACTAATCTGTAGCGGTTGTTTTGATAATTAGAGTTTCTTTGTTTGTCTAATCTATAAATTTTAAAGAAGTTGCATATATTTGTTGTAGGTTTTCCCGTGCTTATAATTTGGTGATTAGAGATAGGAGGTTGTGCATTTACATTTCTTTCTGGTTGACTGGCCAGCAACATGTGGAAGAAATGGAATGCATGATTTATCCATACCCTGTATTGTTTGGAAACCCCTGGATTGAAGGGGGATCGGAAAGGACCAGTTAAACATGTCTACTGTATATGCACTTGCACTGTACTTTGCAGTGTTAGATCCAGCAAGTAGTCTGATTACAATGGAACAGTTTGAGCTAATTTCTTTATATCCATAGAAAGAGGTCCGTTAAAATACAGAGTTTAAAGGAGTAGATGCTAATATTGTAAGCCAAGTAACAGTTCATTTTTACCACCAGAATAAATAAAGTTAATTGGAATATTGTTTATAACAAAGAAAGTAAGATCGAGTTTATCTCATTGTAAAGTTTTTTTTTGGTCTCTTGTCTTGCGGAGATGAAGTACGTAATGAAGGACTGATGTTTTTCTGCTATGGTTTTTTTATTTAATTTTTTTTGGTTTATTAAACAAAGCAGCTGTGAGTTGGAAACTCTAAAGTGATGGATTCAATTGATGTAATGCGAGATGAGGAGTTGTCCATGTTAGGTGAAGAAACAGGAAATGATCATGTGAATTCAATGTTTTTTTTTTTTTTCATTTAATGAGTAATACATTTTGGATAAGAAAAGTAATATACTGTATATCGATGAGATATAAGTCCAATATAACATCTATTCTTAAAGGTTCATATTGACATATTAGATCGTGTTTTCTGTTGGCAATTTCTATTGCTTATTTGCTTGATCTGGATACATATATTGAATCAGATATACCTTGAGTAATGCGCAGATAAGTCCTAGGTTGTTTTTTTAAGCCATTTTTTGTTTATTTGTGTTCATTTAATTTTGTTTGTTTTGAAAGGGGGAGGGTACTAAATTGATAGAGTATCTTAAGGGGTTAATACTGTGGCCACAGTTAGCTAGATAACCAGGGGAGATAGTGATCTAAACATGTAATGATCGCTTAGACAATGTGCAGATATGGTAACAAAGACTGACATATTGCATATCATTTTTTTGATTTGATGAGTTGATTTTTCCTGTGAAAGTGCTGACCGGTAGCAAGATTCACAGGGGGTATCTGCCACCTACGTACAAGGTAGAATATATGGGGGGAAAAAAATAAGAGAAGAAAGGGTGGGGGTGGGACATGTGAAAGCGTAGGTGTGATAACATTGGGTGACACATAACGCAGCGTGGAAAGCATAGGTGTGATAACATTGGTCGACACATAACGCAGCGTAGGTGTGATAACATTGGGCGACACATAACGCTAGGTTAGGTTTTTTGGGGAAATTTTTCATTTATTTTATTTACATTTTTGTCTTTGAAAGAGGTAACACCGTTTTAAGCATTTGTATGGGATCACAGAAAGTACTCTGAGTATGTGACTGGTGTGAGCAAGTGAGAAGGTATAGAAAATACTATGCTGGTCATAGTCAGTTGGAATTGGCGATGATGATGCACCTGTGAGGTAATGATTATTTGATGAGAGTGAACGCGCAATGGTCTGGTGACAGGTGGTGAAAGCTTCAAGAATTGAGATAGTATATCCCACCAGTGGCGGATTCAGGGGGGGGCACCTGGGCACATGCCCCCCCCTGTCATTTTATTTTGTAGCTGAGGACCATGGCTTTCCAACGAGCCCAGCCCCGTGTCTCTAGCCCCCCGGGAACCAAAGATATCGCCTGGCAAAGCTGTAACGTTTTTTCCCCATAGGATAATATGGGACCCGGCAATTCCGACCCCCACCTAGTTCCGACAGCTGCCAGTTCCCTCCCTGGCATCACAGAAGCTTGTGGTTGATCTCATTCAATTCCAAATCGCTGGGCCTTCAATGTGATACCAGGCTGGTCCATATCGGTCAATCTGTTCCAGAGATATTGCATGTAAACCGATTTTTTAATTTTTGAAATGTAATTTCATGGCTGTTCATGTTCTTTGATGGCAGATTACTCTGGAACCAAACGTTTCAGTTTCACTGAACCAAAATCATTCAAAGCCCACTCAAATCAATATGATACTTGTCTCATGTAAATGGGTCAGTTGGTTCATAAGATATAGCCGGTTAAATGAGATAACTGGTTAAAGAGGGGGAGGGGTGGTTTTCTCTCCCCCTCACACCAGAAAATGCAGGGACTAGGCTGGTGTAAAGGGGGCCAACCTGGGAATGCATTTTCTGGTGTGAAAGGGGTATTATTTCAAATAGCCGGGACCTGCAGTGCTCTGAATACAGCCAGGCTCTGCCACTATCAGTGGCTATCACTTCTGCCTGGTGGCGGCTGTCCCCCATTTACCACGAGCATGTATTCTCCCTTGGCAATGAGAATGTAATCCCACATGGCAACGAGCATGGAACCTCTGGCAATGAGCATGGAACCCTTGGCAATGAGCATGTAGATAAGCAGCACTTATGTAGCATAATTTTTAATAGGCATTATGGTGTTTGGCATAATACATAATGGACATAATGGCGTGTAACTTAACGTGTAATGGACATTATGGTGTAAATGTTTAATGCGCGCCTTTGGTGGACAATGTCCCTGTTTATGAAGCGTATTGGGAATTTTGGCTTAATCTGTGTGGCATTATGTGAATTCTGGCTCAATGCGTGTGGCATTTTTTGAATTTGGCTCAATCTGTGTGGCATTATGTGAATTTTGACACAATCCATGTGGCATTATGTGAATTTTGGCTCAATCCATTTGGCATTATGTGAATTTTGGCTTAATCCATGTGTTATTATGTGAATTTTGGCTCAATCCATGTGACATTATGTGAATTTTGGCTCATTCTATTTGGCATCATGTGTAGGGGCAAGTATAGTGGGGTCTAGTATTTTGTTGCACAATGCGTAGAAGTTGTATATAGTGTTGTATACTACACTCAAGGACATGCCCCTTGTTGAGTGGCCACACCCCTTTTTCCGGAGCACGCCTTTGGCGCGCACAACTGCATCCTTCACTTTTGTCGCCATGGTGAGCCTGCGTACTTTAAATGCCAGGGCCTATTTTTAATCCCATTCCCACCCTCTCTCTGCCACTCTCTTAGCATGTACACTGGCATTACTAACACCGCCCCTCCCCCACCTAAACCCTCTTTTATCATGGTGCCCCCCCTGTCATTTTATCCTGGATCCGCCCCTGTATCCCACTAACCCACATATGTTTGGAAAGATTGTACTGTCCCACTGAGGGGTTAATTCTGTTCAGTGAGAAGTGAGGAGAGGTGATATCTCTTTTAGAGCCCTAGGGAAGAAAAAGAAAAATGGGGGGAAAAAAGAATAATTTAGAAATTTTTGAAAAAGCAGAAGGGAAGAAGTTTTTTTCAGTGATGAGGTGAGAGTAACATCAGAAATAACTCTGTAGGAGATTAAAGGCAGGAAATGGTTAATGAGATTGATAAGAGAGTAAAGTTTTATTCCTAAATGATGTGAAATATCCAAGGAGTGTTACAGAACTGTTTTCCATAACAAGGACATTTAAACAATTATGTGTTGAAAGATCTTAGAATTAAAGATATTTTTTTTCCCTTTTGATAAAGCACAATGAATAGATTTAAGATATTGTAATGTTTTGTATGGGACAGTGATCAGCCATACCCAAGGATGACCTCCAGCCCCCTCCCTTTTGCTTCCCTCAAGTGATAATGTTGTTTTATCAACATCTGTTTAAAAACTGCCATTTTTTTTTTCAAAATGACAAATGCTAATATGATGTCTGAGCTTAATAATGCTATTGCTTTTGCTTGTTTTATTTAAATTAAATCCCAGCCAATAGAGGTGTGACCATTCCAGAGAAGAGATTAATTTACAAATTTATGCATTCAATTCTGCAAAGAAAAAGCAAGTGTTTTTTAAAAATTATTATTATTATTATTACTGAGCCACTAGAAATTCTTTAGAAAATAATATTGAGTCTGCAGGTACCTCTGCAGAATCCTTATCAAAGCCCTTATTGAAAAATATAGATTTTATAGTGATTATTATAAGATGCATATTGAGTTGCATTTTTATGCTTACTGATTTATCTGATTGCATGTTGCCACTTTACTAGAACCATTGGTCATGCATATGAGCCCACAAATAAGGAATGGGGGTCACAATTAGGTGCAGCACTACTGGGTACTGCTACTAGTAATCGCATTTGCTGCACAACTAATCATGATATTCTCTCAAATATTTGTAATGATTTAATGATTGTTTTTTCTCAGAGTGGTTTGGATGAAATTGTGTATTATTAACAGGAATCCATGAGAGACTGCTGTCAGAAGGCACTAACCGATATGAGGACCCTCACGGGGTTAGAGGATACGAGTGATGCTCATAGGGCATTAAGCAATTAGTATTTTGATGAGTTTTTCATTACTAATCATGTCACAAGTTTCTGAACATCTATGAACCACAGGTTAAATATATATTGAACCGAAGTGAGATGCCCAAAACTTCCTTGCATTCCACAATGCCCTCTAAAATCTGAGGCAGAAATAGTTTTTTTTCCAGATTTGACAACAAGGTATATTATTTAACACCCATAGTATTTGCAACACTCTGTTATTGCAGGTTATCTACCCAAATGCGATTATTCTTCTTATTTTTTTTAGTGTAAATCAATTCACTTTACAGATATGGAAGTATTACAGTCATCTAATCATTGGTTTATGATCTGCATATTTCTTACTATCAAATAGCAGATAGTCAGGACTTACTACATTTATTTACAGCACAGTCCAATATACGTGGACTCAATTAAACCAAAGTTTTATGGACAGCCCCTCTATGTCCCACAATGAGTTGCATGATTCCTACCACAATGCTGATTCAATATGTTTATGATCTAATGATGTGTTTAAATTCTTTACAGGATTCTCTTACTGACACCTTTTCTATTACTACTACTAAATCTAACTGACACAGAGCTGACAAAGTACAATATACTGACATAATTGCTTCATTTGAGGCTCTGATACACGCACTGACAGAAGCCACAGCACTGGATATATCAGATTTATCATATACGTCTTTACTGTAATGAACAACAAGCAGCGGCCTTGGGAGTTTGAACACATATACATGGGGGTTCACATAGACCCATCAGGTGCTACAGTTGCACACTTGACCAAGTGGCATCTGCTTTACCAACATGTTTACGGACTGTGGCGGCTGCTGCAGCCCTTGTATAGAAATTACAGAACACCGCACACTATGTGTCTCTAATGCTACATTTTTTCTAATGAACTCCTCACGGACAAGACACATTTCCAATGCATGGTTCTCTCATTGGGAACTTTTGCTCCCAGCGCCACATGACCTGACCATTGTCAGGTGTGGTACGCTAAATCCTGCTACTCTGCTACCTGGTGGGACCCGGGAGTCCCAGAGGATGGATGAGAGGCAGGATTTAGAACATGATTGTGAGGAATATTTAAAGCAAAATTTCTCCAATTAGACCTGATATCTCTGACACGCCATCTACAAAGATTGTAGTTGTCACCAAGGAGACTCAGGATGGCCATATACGGGATATGCGGTAGTATTGGATTTAGAGATCCTCATTTTCCATCGTGATTTTGCTATGATATAATACGCTAATATCACAGCAAGTAAAGGAGCTAATTGAGGCTGTGCAACTCCCTGCAAAGGCAGTAGTTGTTAAGTGTCAAACTCACATGTTATAAAGTGATCTTGTTTCACTTGGTAACAAAAACAGGATGGCCACTGTTGTGAATCACACCACTATACAATTTAATGTTTTTTTGGCAGAAGCTCATAAAGCATCAAGAGTTGTGTATTTAAAAGGAATGTGCCAATGGATGATGAATGGATGCAGTCAAAAGGCTAATGGCCTATGTAAAGATGGTGGGGGCAGACCAGTAGATCCCCAAACCCCTCCTCCTGGCATATACAGAAGCAGCCCACGGGATGACCCATGTAAGGAGAGAGAGGGCATGTATTTTGATTTCATCTTATGCAGAAAAGGAGTCCCAAACTCATCTGCAAGAGAATGAACTCAGGAAAATTATTCCTATAGAACCATCTAACATTTCTCCTACCACTGGTCCATTCCTAAGGTTAAAAATAAATTTATTGAATTTACATGCATACAAAATTGTCATTATATTTAAATGGTATCTGATATGTTATCTTGATTATAAGGAACATCCCAGCTGTCCCGTGTACGGCATCCTTTACAGCAAAGAAACTTATTGAGAAATTTGTGTTCAGATATGTTATCCCATAAGGTATATGGTATTAAAAAAAAAATCATAGAGG
Source organism: Crinia signifera (assembly GCF_055691185.1). Lineage (NCBI taxonomy): Eukaryota > Metazoa > Chordata > Amphibia > Anura > Myobatrachidae > Crinia > Crinia signifera. Next base: position 166,287,439 of record NC_139225.1, read on the forward strand.
TACATATTTGACCGGAAAGGTATTCTAAGGAATAAGTCAATATATGGGTATGAAAATTTGGTTGCACTCACCACACACTAAAAGGTTTTAGTCAAAATTGAACATGTTAACAAATGCACATTGAGAACACATTATTTAGGGTGGGTGTGGAAATTACCATGAGTTGACTGGAAGTTTTGTCTTCGGTTTTGTGTAACATGCACACTACTCCTCAGCAGCCACTGAACCTGTCCCCTTATAAGATCATTATTTTAATTGATATATAAATTTTTTTTTGGGAGACCAGCAAACCCTATTCAGCATCCAGCATCAGACTTGTCACTCTAATTCTCACATCATCTAAAGACTTTACCAGAAAAGCAAACAAGCTTATGAAGGGATGTTGTTATAAAGTCCAGCCTGGAGACTATGCAATGGTGAGAAAATTCTTACAGTTAAATGTCTCGTAGATCAAAGGCAAGACCCGTCCCTGTGAAACAAACCAATTGAATTAATGCGTCTCACTGCAAGAAGGTTTCCGACCCGGTGGTGATATCAGTTGAAGGAAAAAGATACTGATGCAGATAAATACTCTTTGATTTTAATTTAATAAACTTATTGGATGATGGGCCTGTCCAGGGCCCCCACACAGACCAAGACAAGGTCCAGATAATCGGGGGCATCCTTAGTGGTGTCCCTGCGGGTTGTGGGCAAGAAGAGGTTCACGGAATCGGGGGATACCCTTAGTGGTGTCCCTGCGGGTTGTGGGCAAGGTGTAAAACAAGGATTCCCATGAGTGACCAAGTTTCCCATACGCTCACTAACTGAAGAAGTCATTTTTGTTTTTTTAAGTTTTCATATTTTTATAGTGAATGAGGGTTACCAGGGATTGGTTGCTGGCAAGGACAGTGTGTATAGTTATCAAAGAGGTATTACTAGAGTCATGGTGGTGTATTCTACTTCTGATTTTAATTTTAATCACACAAGTATAGTAATAATCATAACAGACACACATATACATCATACTACTGATGCTCCCAGGTTTTGGTATGCATCAGAGGATGGTAAAAAAATACTGATAGCCAATATGTTAAACTAATTAGAAGGTGTAAAATAAATATATGAGTAATAACATAAAAGTAACTGAGAACTCCCACACCAGAACCATTGAAAAAAATACATCTAGTTGAGGTATCAGTAAAGAAGAGGCATTCTAAATAAGGATGGTAACAATGGTGCAAACATAATATCTATATGCAAACTAACATTTCTTCTTTAGACGCTCATCATGAGCTGATAGAAAGAACAATAAGGTAAACTGATTGTTGGTTATACTGTTATCTACGGTATCACTCCGGTAATATTGGGTTAATGGCTACTTATATTTGCAGTCAAATCAAACAACACTTCATTTTCTATGTAGGATTTACACAAGTGAATCTTATAAGGTTACTGACTCTCCCTAGGTTTAAAATTGGTAAAGAGTGTAATAACAGGAGATATTTTGGAGCACAACAAAACATGTAGTTATGTGACAGAGTTGGGTGAGCTAGTATAAAATCTAGATAAAAAGGGTACTCATTGAATTGTTTCTTATGATGTTTTCTCAAACATACTGTCTCTTAAGATATGGACATTACCACAAGGATTATATTATATTTACAAACTTAAGGTTTCTAAATGGTTACAGATAAGATCTATTGTAATAAATTTAACTTTTACTAATTAATACAGTGGTGATTCAACATGAAGATTTGAAAGTAACACATGGTATATTAAAGAAACACACTTATTTACATTATCCCAAGTTTATAAAATTGTATTTGAATTTGTGAATATAATTAAAATATGGTACAAGCATCACAAATACTAAACTGATGGTGACGTTAAAAGGAAAGTTGAATGAAATTATTTGGGTTAAAAATTAGTTTATTAAACAGGTGTGAGTGATGTGATTCCCTACAGTTGGTTTATTTGGTTGAACCCCAATAACTGGTTCGCATAAGTCAATGTTAAATATGCTTTAAGAAGTTTAATGTTTTTGCCAAGATAATATTATTGATTTTTCTGTATACTAGTGAAATGCTTCAAGAAGGTTTTCCGATGTATTAAGAGAGAAACAAATGATGCACAGTACGAGAAATATGAACTTTCTTCGGAGATATGAAAAAAGTTCTGAGGATGGAACTGCTAATACAGAAAATCAACGAATCAATCAAATCTTTGCGTTATCACAAGGCCCTACCCAGCTCACCACAGCCCGCAGCCCCCCTCCTTCAGTCTCCTCTCACCTACCTCCCTCCCTGCAGCATCCAGATCCTGCGCTTCCATGTCCAGCGGTGCGCGGTGGATGTATACAGCCCGGCCAGCATGCGGGCAGCCATCGCCTCGAAGTCCTCCTATTACCGGGACCGGGGGGGCAGTGACACTGACCAACCATCATACAGCAGTTAGTGCTGCTGTCCAGTCAGAGGCAGCAGCGCGGTGACTGACAAAGCACTTGCCAATTACACAGAGGGATTCACTGCCTCAGGGACTGCCGAATCACAGGACAAGCATAGCAATAATCAGACAATTTGTCACCTGCTGGAAATTAATGAAAATCGGTACAAAAAGGTACATTGGTTTTAGCTGGTACAGACCATAAAAAAACGGCTAAAACGGTACAGTTGGAGGGTATGGTAATGAGAGGTGGAGTCAGGGCAGCCGACAGCTCTGCCGGGCCCCGGTAATGAGAGGTGGAGTCAGGGCAGCCGACAGCTCTGCCGGGCCCCGGTAATGAGAGGTGGAGTCAGGGCAGCCGACAGCTCTGCCGGGCCCTGGAAATGAGAGGTGGAGTCAAAGCAGCCGACAGCTCTGCCGGGCCCCGGAAATGAGAGCTGGAGTCAGGGCAGCCGACAGCTCTGCCGGGCCCCGGTAATGAGAGGTGGAGTCAGGGCAGCCGACAGCTCTGCCGGGCCCCGGTAATGAGAGGTGGAGTCAGGGCAGCCGACAGCTCTGCCGGGCCCCGGTAATGAGAGGTGGAGTCAGGCCAGCCGCCAGCTCTGCCGGGCCCCGGTAATGAGAGGTGGAGCCAGGGCAGCCGACAGCTCTGCCGGGCCCCGGAAATGAGAGGTGGAGCCAGGGCAGCCGCCAGCTCTGCCGGGACCCGGAAATGAGAGGGGGAGCCAGGGCAGCCGACAGCTCTGCCGGGTCCCGGTAATGAGAGGTGGAGCCAGGGCAGCCGACAGCTCTGCCGGGCCCCGGTAATGAGAGGTGGAGTCAGGGCAGCCGACAGCTCTGCCGGGCCCCGGTAATGAGAGGTGGAGTCAGGGCAGCCGACAGCTCTGCCGGGCCCCGGTAATGAGAGGTGGAGTCAGGGCAGCCGACAGCTCTGCCGGGCCCCGGTAATGAGAGGTGGAGTCAGGGCAGCCGACAGCTCTGCCGGGCCCCGGAAATGAGAGGTGGAGTCAGGGCAGCCGACAGCTCTGCCGGGCCCCGGTAATGAGAGGTGGAGTCAGGGCAGCCGACAGCTCTGCCGGGCCCCGGTAATGAGAGGTGGAGTCAGGGCAGCCGACAGCTCTGCCGGGCCCCGGTAATGAGAGGTGGAGTCAGGGCAGCCGAAAGCTCTGCCGGGCCCCGGAAATGAGAGGTGGAGTCAGGGCAGCCGACAGCTCTGCCGGGCCCCGGTAATGAGAGGTGGAGTCAGGGCAGCCGACAGCTCTGCCGGGCCCCGGTAATGAGGTGGAGCCAGGGCAGCCGACAGCTCTGCCGGGCCCCGGTAATGAGAGGTGGAGTCAGGGCAGCCGACAGCTCTGCCGGGCCCCGGTAATGAGAGGTGGAGTCAGGGCAGCCGACAGCTCTGCCGGGCCCCGGTAATGAGAGGTGGAGTCAGGGCAGCCGACAGCTCTGCCGGGCCCCGGAAATGAGAGGTGGAGCCAGGGCAGCCGACAGCTCTGCCGGGCCCCGGAAATGAGAGGTGGAGCCAGGGCAGCCGCCAGCTCTGCCGGGACCCGGAAATGAGAGGGGGAGCCAGGGCAGCCGACAGCTCTGCCGGGTCCCGGTAATGAGAGGTGGAGCCAGGGCAGCCGACAGCTCTGCCGGGCCCCGGTAATGAGAGGTGGAGTCAGGGCAGCCGACAGCTCTGCCGGGCCCCGGTAATGAGAGGTGGAGTCAGGGCAGCCGACAGCTCTGCCGGGCCCCGGTAATGAGAGGTGGAGTCAGGGCAGCCGACAGCTCTGCCGGGCCCCGGTAATGAGAGGTGGAGTCAGGGCAGCCGACAGCTCTGCCGGGCCCCGGAAATGAGAGGTGGAGTCAGGGCAGCCGACAGCTCTGCCGGGCCCCGGTAATGAGAGGTGGAGTCAGGGCAGCCGACAGCTCTGCCGGGCCCCGGTAATGAGAGGTGGAGTCAGGGCAGCCGACAGCTCTGCCGGGCCCCGGTAATGAGAGGTGGAGTCAGGGCAGCCGAAAGCTCTGCCGGGCCCCGGAAATGAGAGGTGGAGTCAGGGCAGCCGACAGCTCTGCCGGGCCCCGGTAATGAGAGGTGGAGTCAGGGCAGCCGACAGCTCTGCCGGGCCCCGGTAATGAGGTAGAGCCAGGGCAGCCGACAGCTCTGCCGGGCCCCGGTAATGAGAGGTGGAGTCAGGGCAGCCGACAGCTCTGCCGGGCCCCGGTAATGAGAGGTGGAGTCAGGGCAGCCGACAGCTCTGCCGGGCCCCGGTAATGAGAGGTGGAGTCAGGGCAGCCGACAGCTCTGCCGGGCCCCGGAAATGAGAGGTGGAGTCAGGGCAGCCGACAGCTCTGCAGGGCCCCAGTAATGAGAGGTGGAGTCAGGGCAGCCGACAGCTCTGCCGGGCCCCAGAAATGAGAGGTGGAGTCAGGGCAGCCGACAGCTCTGCCGGGCCCCAGAAATGAGAGGTGGAGTCAGGGCAGCCGACAGCTCTGCCGGGCCCCGGTAATGAGGTGGAGTCAGGGCAGCTGACAGCTCTGCCGGGCCCCGGAAATGAGAGGTGGAGTCAGGGCAGCCGACAGCTCTGCAGGGCCCCGGTAATGAGAGGTGGAGTCAGGGCAGCCGACAGCTCTGCCGGGCCCCGCAAATGAGAGGTGGAGTCAGGGCAGCCGACAGCTCTCCCAGGCCCCGGTAATGAGGTGGAGTCAGGGCAGCCGACAGCTCTTTCCCGGGCCCCAGAAATGAGAGGTGGAGTCAGGGCAGCCGACAGCTCTGCCGGGCCCCGGTAATGAGGTGGAGTCAGGGCAGCTGACAGCTCTGCCGGGCCCCGGAAATGAGAGGTGGAGTCAGGGCAGCCGACAGCTCTGCAGGGCCCCGGTAATGAGAGGTGGAGTCAGGGCAGCCGACAGCTCTGCCGGGCCCCAGAAATGAAAGGTGGAGTCAGGGCAGCCGACAGCTCTCCCAGGCCCCGGTAATGAGGTGGAGTCAGGGCAGCCGACAGCTCTTTCCCGGGCCCCGGAAATGAGAGGTGGAGTCAGGGCAGCCGACAGCTCTGCAGGGCCCCGGTAATGAGAGGTGGAGTCAGGGCAGAAGACAGCTCTGCCGGCCACGGTAATGAGAGGTGGAGTGGCCAAAGCAGGAGGGCGTGGCCACTCCCTCCTCATGTAAAAATAGTAGCAACCAAAGGGACCCTACACTGCATGGGGGAAGCACATATTGATATTCATATGTCAAATTTGTGGCCCAAGACTTGTTAACCCTTGTAAAACTGCAGCTACTTATTCAAAATGAGACCTTATGATGTCTACTGTATGTGCCCATTTTGCCTGTATATTTCATGCCCTAACCTGCATTGGGCCAGGCCAAATACACTCGAGGCCAAATACACTTGGGTCATATGTTAGGCCCCATACACACCAGAAAGATTAGCTCACGATTAGGGCTAATTTCGACCGTTGTAACGACGGTTGTGCATGCATTGTGGGTCAATCGTTCGTTTTTCACTCACAATCAGGATCGTTTGCGACGGGATGCGCGCTCCCGTCACGTCGTGTGTCGCATTGGAGATTTTGCCTCCTGCAGCAGAATCTCCAATCCGACCGCAGGTCGGGTGCTGATTGTATGCACATCTGAAGCACATTGTGTGTGCTCCCGTCGTACGGACCGTCGTTCCAATCCGGCTTGTTTATAAAGACACTCCCACCGCAGATTTACTAACGATCCGCACATCCGACGGTCGTACGACCATCGTTACCGATGTCGGATCGTTAGCTAATCGTGTGCACCAGGGAACATGATCGTTCCCTAGTCGTTTACCGGCAGCGGGAGAGCGCACCAGGAAAGTGCACGCCAAATCGGTAGCCGATCGTTAGACGATCCTGGTCGTTCTGGTGTGTATGGGGCCTAAGTTAATACAATGCTAACTTCAGCCTCGTCTACATTTGGATATAAGTCATTATAAAAGATTCCACTAAGATGTAGCGGTACACACCCACGCTTCTAGGTGCCACGTTCACAATCTCTCCATATATGGAACTAGACACGCCCTTTGGGTGGAGCATGACACGTCCCCTCAATGGGGCGCTGTGAAAAATTATATTTCCAACTATAATCTCCCTGAAACTAGTTTTCAAAAGTAGGCAACTATGTACCATCCATAGGGCCTGATTCAGACCTGCTGGCTACACTGTGTATATTCGCTGCCTAACGATCAGGTGAAACGCACCGGCCAGCCGAGTCCTTGTGCGGACATGTACGCTCACACACTCACTCGCATGCGCCTGCACAGATTCGATAGTTACTCACCATCAAATGGTTTTTTGGTATGAAAAGTAAGCCTGGACTCCAAAAAATCCGGTCCCCCTCCCAGCCCCCCTGTATTTCCTGGCCAGCCGCATCAGCCACCCCCACCCCCAGTAAAATACCAGCATTCAGGGAGGGGGCGGGCTAAAATTATGCAAATGGTACCATTTTAGCCTCCCCGAAGAGCCGCAAATCACGGCATTTACTGTAATGGGCAAGCTCCGCCCCCACCCCAGGAAGTGCTGGGGTGTAGACCAGTAGACAAGTATGACATGGGGTGGGTGCTGGAATCCGCCGGCCCCGAGCAGGCAGGGCCACGCCACCATTTTTATGGGCATACCCAAGAACATGCCCCCTGCCTGTCACTCATTTTGCGAATTCCCGGTGACTGAAAAACTCACTGAAGGCATTCGCATGAGCGCATCATGGAGCGAACTCGAACCTGTGTGGGACGCCTACTTCCCTGTGTGCATATAATATATACTGTATATACCACACCTACACTACTGTTCAGAAGATTGGGGTCACTTAAAAATGTCCTTATTCATAAATGAAAAGCGCTGTGTTTTTTTTCAATGAACCAAAGATTCACTGCATAGGGCAGGGGTGGGGAACCTCAGGCCCGGGGGCCGTATGCGGCCACCGTAGCCAGTCTGAGTGGCCCACCCACCCGCCCACGGCTTTGCCGGGAGTCAAGTACAGGGGAATTCTCGCAAGTGGTCGGTAGTTCTCGCGAGATTCCTCTTAATCAACAGCAGCCGGAGACTGTCAGTCCTATTCAGCAGCAGCCGCCGGAGCGTGGGACGGCTGCAGCCGGAGACTGTCAGTCCTATTCAGCAGCAGCCGCCGGAGCGTGGGACGGCTGCAGCAGGCCAATTTGTAAGAGTAATTTTTTACATATGGCCCCCGAAGGATTTCCCCCCATACAAACGGCCCTTGGCACAAAAAAGGTTCCCCACCCCTGGCATAAGGGGTTATTGTGGTTAATACGCAGCCGTGCGAGCCCACCAGACCCCACCCTGCAAATTCCGGTACGCCGTCTCCTCCCCCATTGCACGCTACGTACGTTCACAGGGGCTGCACATGGTTGTTTTACATTCACAGGCACTGGGGGAACACCCACATCATTCGATGGTTGCCAACGCACATCTAAGGTTACTCTTAGCTAATCATACATCTACGTGGACATTCGGGAGGTAGTGGGCGGGCAGCTGATATCCGAAACACTGGGTGTTCCTATGGACACAACTATCTGCCGGCACCCCACGCCCGCAATCTTGGGTGCATGCACCTGGCGAACCGTCTGTTCGCCATGGCCGTACACACACGGCGTACACACATGTGCAGTAATGCAGCTGCGCATATGCATAACATCACTACCCATGTGAACGAGCAGCTGCTACAAACGAACCAGAATAAGGTCCATTGTTAATATGGTAAATGACTATATTGGCAGCAACATCTGGTTATTAAAGGAATATCTACATAGGTGTATAGAGGCCCATTTCCAGCAATCATCAATCCAGTGCACATTGTGGTTACTAATCACGTTAGAAGACTAATGAATGATTAGAAGACCCTTGTGCAATTATGTTAGCACAGCTGAAACATGGGTTTGCTCATTAGAGAAGCTTTAAAACTGGCCTCCCTTTGAGGCATGTGAAACTCGACAGTCAATTATTTTTCTTATAAATGTAGGCCAGGGCCGGTGCAAGGCACCTAGGCGCCCTAGGCAAACCTAAAGGATACCCCCCACCCCCCCCCCCCAAAAAAAAAACAACTTACACCACAACACTTCCCCTGCCACTGAGCAAACTGGGATCGCATAACAGAAAGGTTGATATAATTAGCCTAAAGGGGTGTAATAATAACAGAGAGGATGATATAATTCGCTCCCTGCATATCCCGCGGTGCTGGCTCCTCCAAGCCACCGTGGGGTCTGCCGCATTGGGAGTTACGCCACTGGCGTAGGGGAAGCCGGGTAGCAGCGGGCGCACATAGAAATGTATGGACAATCAGTGATTGGCTGAGAGCTCTCAGTCAGAGAGCTCTCAGCCAATCACTGGCTGTCCATTCATTTCTATGTGCAGGGTGGGTGCATGATTATACTATACTGGGCATTGGGCACACAGCTAGTCCCCCAGGTAGGTGCATGATTATACAGTATAATCATGCACCCACCTGGGGGACTAGCTGTGTGCCCACTGCCCAGTACAGTATAATCATGCACCCACCTGAGGACTAGCTGTGTACCCACTGCCCAGCTAGTCCCCCACACCAGCAGCTGTCTACAGACAGACAGTGATTATTTAATTTATTATTAATTCATTACAGGCAGCCAGCACCAGGGCCGGCAACAGAAATCTTGGGGCCCTATACACTTTTATCTCTGGGGCCCCCTTATGACCACAGACATAACTGACTAGCATACTAACACCCCCCCCCCCCACTAGCCCTGAAGATGCCGGGAATACTGACAGCTGGCATCCATTGAGTATTCGCTAGCTTGCTGCAGGAGAGGGGGGGGGGGGGGGGTTAGGTTTAGACACTAGTGGGGTACTTAAATTTAGGCTGTGGAGGTGGGAAATTTAGAGTTAGAGTGTGGGGTTAGGTTTAGGTGGCTAGGTACTGCCCTGGGAAAATCGGGACCGTTGGGAGCTGTGGTTAGTGTTAGGCCCTAGCAGGGAGGAAGTTTTAGGATCAGGCTGCAGGGGAGAAAGGGTAAGGCCGCTGCTTGAATAGGGTAGAGGGTTAGAACCCTTATGGAGCCCCCTGCATCGGGACGTCAGTGTTTTGTCAGTGTTTCGATGGCAACCCGCACCCGGGAGTATGGTCGTTTCCAGATCCTACCTGCTGCAGGTAGGATCTGATTAACGACTGACCGACCCGCACATCGGTATCGGTCCACACCAGGACAGAAAAGGGACCAATCACCACACAATCTACATCCAATCGGTTGGAATTGGATTTAGATTGATGGGATCGGACCTTTGTCATCCTGGTGTGTACCCAGCAATACTCTGCACTCACTCACTCACTGTATATGATCCTGTATGCTGCTGCACCCAATTATATAAGGAGCAGGTCTTAATATGTACACTGCACTATCAGTGCTGCAGCATACAGGGTGAAGTGTATGAGACTGTATGTAAAATAATAGGATAGTACCTGTGAAGGGTGCTGGACTCCTGTTGGGGCAGTAAGCAGGTGCAGGGGGGCTCCTCTAACTTGCTGAACTTTTTTTTTTTTTCCTGTGTTTGAACTGGGACACATTCTGCTGCAGTGCTGCTAATAGGAGCCGGCAGCTTCCTCACATATGTGGATGCACAGCAGGGGGTCCTCTAAGGGGCTGCTGAGCATCGACAGCAGAGGAGTTCTCTGCACATTTCATTACTGACATGGTCACTTATCCATGCTCAGCAAACCCCTCACATACTCCGAGTCCCCCCACCCATACAGAGTGCACATCCTGTCTCCAATTCACTTCTTCTGCTGCTGCTGCAGGATATCGGAGCCTCTCAGGGCTCCGTGCACACAGTGACAAACAGCAACCCCCTGTCGCCGGCCCTGGCCAGCACTGACTGTTAGAGCTTGGGTGGGGGAGGGGGGCGGGCGGCGGCTCCGCCACCCTCCGGAGATCTACAACTAGGGAAGCCATTCCAAACATTGTGTGTCCAGGCTCGAATTGAGGCTGACACTTGCCGGCGGGGGCTGGGGCGGCCGCCGCCCGCCTCCGACGTTTGCCGCCTGCTGCTGGAGCTGATGACTGGGCGGCGGGCGGCAGCCAGGGATGAGGAGTGGCGTGGGACTGACACTGTCAGCGGCAGGCGGCAGCAAGGACCAAGGTACATGGGTGGGCGGGCGGACTCAGACGGGGGAGGATGAGACTCACCTAATAGCTGCTACGCTGGCTGCAGCTTCTATTTCAAAGTTCCTCTCCACTGCGGTAGCGTAGCTTCCTGCTGCTGCTGCTGCTTCTTCCTCCTCCTGCAGCTCACTACCGCCCTCCAGTGGCCGGCGCCCTAGGCAAATGCCTAACCTTGCCTAGTGGTGGCGCCGGCCCTGATGTAGGCTATATCATGTGAGAAATTGCCAAGAAACTGAACATTTCCTACAATGGTGTTTACTACTCCCATCAGAGAATAGCACAAACAGGCTCTAACCAGAGTAGAAAGGGAAGTGGGAGGCCCTGGTGCACAACTGAGATAAAAGTACATTAGATACATTCGGTAGCCGCAAAATGCCAGTGTCAATGTCTACAGTAAAGAGGCGACTCCGGTATGCTGGCCTTCTAGGCAGAGTGGCAAAGAAAAATCCATATCTGAGACTGGCCAATAAAAGACAAAGTTTAATATGGGCAAAATAATACAGACATTGGACAGAGGAAGATTGGAAAAAAGTGTTATGGACTTCCTAGAAGGCTACCCCTTCACTGTAGACGACACTGGCGTTTTGCAGGTACCATTTAATAAAACTGCCAGTTAAGGACCTTTGGGGCATCTATTTCTCAATCTAGAGACTCTAATGTACTTGTCTTCTGGCTCAGTTGTGCACCAGGACCTCCCACTTCTCTTTCTACTCTGGTTAGAGCCTGTTCTCTGAAGGGAGTAGTACACACCGTTGTAGGAAATGTTAAATTTCTTTGAAATTTCTCGCATGGAATAGCCTTCATTTCGAAAAACAAGAAAAGACTGTCGAGCTTCACATGAAAGTATAATCGAACCTATTAAGAATCTGTTGGTTGGTAGTGACCAACTCTTTATAATAAAGGGAATTTTTGTAAGAACTTACAGTTCAAATCCCTTTCTCTGAATCCATCCTGGGACACAGCTCAACCTTGGGATGTAGGAGGGTTTGAAGGAGCCAGGCACCTAATTTAAAGTTTTGAGAGGCAGGCTCCTCCCTTCTGTATCCCAGCATTCCTCAGTTCAACTTCCAGAGAACACTAGGATACATTAACTTAGTACAACGCCTGAACATATTAATATGCACAATCAAGTAATTATAACCATCATAACATGACATGGTACTACTTACTGAGCGTAAGGGAGGGATCAGTGTCACCAGGATGGATTCAAAGAAAGGTGTAAGAACGGTAAGTTCTTACAAAAATCCCCTTTTCTCTTTCATCCATCCTGGTGACACAGCTCAACCATGGGACGTTCAAGACCCGGTCCTTTGGGAGGGTACGCTCAGGCTCACAGTTCTCATCACTGCTCATCCACATGAAGCGTCCTCCGACGTGAACTCATGGAACCTGTAGAATTTGTTGAAAGTGTGAACAGAGGACCAAGTGGCAGCCCTGCAAACTTGCTCCGCCGTAGCCCCGTGGCGCACAGCCCAAGAGGGAGCAACCGACCTGGTGGTATAAGCATTAATTCTGGAGGGCACTGGTCTACCTACTTCTGTGTAGGCAAAGCCAATAACCAACCTTAACCATCGAGCAATGGTCAGCTTTGAAGCTGGCCAACCTCTTTTGTGTAATCGTACAAAACCAATAACAAGTCAGTTTTACGAAACTCCTTCACTCTGTCCACTTACTGTAAATGCACAAGGCGTGAACAACGTCCGATTTCTTTAGTTTGTCCCTATTCCTGACCTCCTCTGGAGGACTAAACACCGGAATAATGATTTCCAGGTTTAAATGAAAGCAGGAAACCTTAGGCAAAAACTTAGGAACTGTTCCCAACACAGCCCTATCATCATGGAAAACCAAAAATGGAGACTTGCAAGACAAGGTCTCTAATTCAGATACACGCCTAGCAGATGCTATTGCCAACAAAAAGGTCAGTTTCCAAGTAAGAAACTTAAGGTCAGCCAACCTTAACGGTTCAAATGCTGGTTTCTGTAGAACAGATAACACCAGAGATAAATCCCAAGTGGCCACTGGTTGTCTATAAGGAGGCTTAAGATGGGTAACGCCTTGGAGGAACGTTTGCAACTCCAGCAACAAGGACACCTTCTTTTGAAAGAAAATAGACAAGGCCGACAACTGCACCTTCAATGATTGAAGGCTTAATCCAGATCAAAATCCATCCTGCAGAAACTCCAGAAGTCTAGAGACTTTAAATCGAGAAGTTTGAACTTTCTGTCCCTCACACCATCAAATGTACGTCTTCCAAACCCTATAATTAGCTGCAGAAACCGGTTTTCTTGCACTAATCATGGTTTGGATAACTGCGTCTGAGAAACCCTTCTTTTTTTTTTTAAAGTAATGTTTTTATTAAAATACCATTCAATACATCATTGTATCGAAACATGCTTTGAAATTACAGACATCAAATATTCAAACAATACAAAAATTTTATTTGTGAGAAAAACAGTATATGTAAACTCAATAAAAGATATTATATAAAAGATTCCACTTGTGGTTGTTTATATTCAAACAAATAGATCTCGCAAAGTGTCCCGAATCCCATACATCTCATGTTCTGTATATAGGTTTGACGGTTTCCTTGGCCATACCCCCCATGTCTCAAAAAACATCCCAGGTGTCAGGAGCCAATAAAAGGGTCCCCCTCTCCCCGAAGCGCTGTTACGAGATAATATCAATGGGTGGATCCCCAGCAATTAATCTCATGATATACCATTGAGTGCCCTTAAAGGAGTTGTGCAGCTTCACTCTTATCTCGAGAGATAATGTTGTAATATAGCGCTCACATGTGTTAAAATAATTTTGCTACTCGCTGATCTTTCTCCAAAAGGCACTCAATCCAGTCCATATTGAATATATGGTACAGTTTTTCTTGAAAAAGTTTCAGGGTAGGGGGTGTGGTGTTGATCCATAACTGCAGTACAGCTTTTCGTGCTACAGCACTAATAATTATTAATAGTAGTCTCTTGCATCCCTTAGCTCAGGGGTGGCCAACCCGCAGCTCGTGAGACGCATGCGGCTCTTCTCCCCTTTATCTGCGGCTCGGTGGCTCAGGTGTTAAATGTGCGCGGCCGCAGCCGTTTGTCCACCTCTGTGTCAGTGTCCGTTCACCCTGGGTGCAGTGTGGCGGCGGCAATGACACTCATTAATACCATTGCTGCAGGAGACGGACTGGCTCGGCTGGGGCTTGGGCTCGCGTTGCTGGTTGGCTGCTCACTCCGTTGTTGACTAGTCTAGTCTCATTTGACTCTGAGTGAACTAGACAGTCTGGGAGTCGAGCGATGAAGACGAGGACGCGCCGCGCACTATGTGTGTGTGTAGCCATCTGGAGCCAGACCTGGTCAGGTGTGCACTGTAGCTGTACACAGTGTGCCACAAGGTAATCAGTACCCATGATCCACAGCAGGTGCGGCCCAGGCAGGCTCTGTCCAGCGCACGCCCACAAGCTCTTTAATGATGCTGGGGCTGGGTAGCAACTGACCTGGTGTCATTTTAATGATAAGGTTGGGGCTGGCTGCTGCAGGCTGTCTAACTTGTCCAGCCAGTTCTAGTCCACTACCGCTGCCCCTAGTAATTACAGTAAGTGTTGTGCAGTGCTCCAGGGTTTAGTCAGCCCTGTGTATGCCCCCCTGTGGCTGGCGCTGTGTGGCAGAGCATATAGGTAAGCAGAATTTATGTGGCATAATATGCAAATATGTAATAGGCATCAGCGTGTGGTATTATATGTAATGGACATTCCAGTGTTTGGCGTAACGTGTAATGTAATTATGGCATGTGCTTTTATATATATGTAATGGGTGTGTGTGTGTGACGTGTAATAGGTATTACCACAGCGGCATCGGAGAGTGACGTGCAGAGCACAGTGTCTGATGACGTCACTCTGTGTAGAGCGAGCCGGGTGGCGCTGTTGTCCTGCACGGTCTCTTTCTATATAGGTAAGTGTCATTTTGCTTGTGATTGTCTTTGATAACAATAGAACTCCTTGCTGGTGTGGTCTGCGATTTCTGATGATTGAAGTCCATTGAGTGTCGCCCTGTGTACCCTGGTACCACCCGCTAGCTATCTACACATACATATACAGATGGAGCCAGTTTCATCTATCTGGCCGATGCGCCACATCTTTCTGTCTTAGTGCGCCGGTGGCAGAGACGAAAATGCGCAATTGTTTCAAACGCATCCCATTCTCAGTGAACAGCGCACCGAGACAGAAAGATATGGTGCTCCGGCCAGATAGATGAAACTGGCTTGATCTGTATATAGGCCACATCCCATTTAAAAATGGGCGTCGCCTCCAAGGAGCTAGACTACGCCCATTTTTGCATGGTATCGGCTCTTTGTCTTACCAGAACATATTTTTTGGCTCTTTGCCTCTGATTGGTTGGCCACCCCTGCCTTAGCTATTCTTTGGCCTTCCGGCAAATGGCCCAGTGGTCCGAGAACGGAATGTAGATTACCAGGTGGTCAAAAGAAAATCTCCTGACCTTAAGCCAGAAATTTTTTAACAGAGGGCAGCTCCAAAAATAATGATAGAGGCCCGCTTCTTCGTCACGGCAACGCGGGCAGGACTCTGACCCTGATATCCCAGCTAAGAATTGACGGTGAGGGGAAAAATAGGCTTTATGAAAGATATTCAGAAACATCTCTTGGTATTGCATGGTTGGTATAAATTTTCTAGATGTTTGCAAAGTCTTAACCAGCTGATTGCATGTTAATATGGGCATCGCTAAGGTCCATGCTTTCATACCAGAGCGTATGTGATCATAATCTAGAATTTGACGTAAGTAATTATAATGAATAGATATGGCTTTGCTCTCTGCAATACCTGCGGAGAGCATGGTGTTGAGCGTGTTACTCCAGTCAGCTTCCGAGAAAACTCGGATGACTGTTGCCACATAGTGTTTGGCCTGCATATAGGCAAAAGGAAATTTTTTAAAGGTTGGAAACAGAAACCCTTCTTTTTAAAGATGGAGGTTTCAAGAGCCAGGCCATTAAATTGAGCCAAGCTAGGTCCTGATGAAGGAAAGGCCCTTGCCTGAGGAGGTGCAGCTAAAGAGGAAGATGCCACAACGCTGTCGACAAGCTCAGAATGGTTTGGAAGGATGGACCAGGGGCGATGATTTGCTGTCCACACAGTTTATCCAGTGATGTCAAATGGATATGAAATAAAGAAAATACATAAGCGTCAGCTTAGGGTCTGTATGTGGGTAAAAAGTGGGGGTGCACTTAAGGAGCGGGTGACTAAAAGCGTACCCTCACTCACGATTAAAAGAGCAGATATGTGCATATAAAGGTATCTTTACAGATTATTCGGTTTTCACCACTGGTGCAACTTCTAGGAGTGTATGATGCGTACCCCTCACTCACGATTAAATGGTGGGAATAAACATATAAAGGTATCTTTTACAACCGAAAGACAGATTCACCCCAGGTGCAACTTCTGTAGGTATACAATGCGTACCCTACTCACAAATAAATGTGTCGATATACACTTATCAAGGTATCTTTTTGGTGGTGCGGTGAGGAGTTGTCTATTCCTGATGATCAAATCCTCCCGTCCATATCATGGAAACCAAAAAAGGAATAGGCCTCTTTTAGTGTTGATACTTTTATTCAGAAAAATGTAAACATGAACTGGGATGCACAAGATGGAATGGTACGGTACCTTGTGACTGGGGTATTGGCCTTATACCCCAATCAGTATCCGTGAACAAGTAGTGGATCCCAGTAATAAACAGCAGACTCCTCTCCTGCCAAGGCGTTTCGACAGGACAACCTGTCTTCCTCAAGGCTTGGAGAGGAGTGGTGAGAAGATCATATTTATACCCAGTCACATTGTCAGAGTGTGCTAACTTCCGCCGGATGTGCCCCGGCCGGAAGCGCAACAAAACATATAAAGATAGCTCTTAGTATGGGAGTAATGTACGCATTCTACTGTTTAAATATAAGTGCGTATGGTGGCCGAAGTTTAGAGGCCCATCTCGTGTTTAAAACGGGTCAGTAGTGACCAGCGCGTTGCCCACAATGTGTGTGGAACGCACCGGCATCGACTCCTGGAACGCATGACACCTTCCGGTGTACGCGTCACTTCCGGCGGTAGCTGACGCTTATGTATTTTCTTTATTTCATATCCATTTGACATCACTGGATAAACTGTGTGGACAGCCAATCATCGCCCCTGGTCCATCCTTCCAAACCAGTCGTATCTACATAGGGTTGAATGGTGACCCTGCTTTCTTGGACTTGGCTGAAGATCGGTCTTGTTTGCGCCTTGGCACTTTTTTATCTTTGTATTTTGTGTATTTTGTTCACCCAATTAGTCCTAGGCTGCAATCATGTTCACACACCGTACCCATAGGATTAACCTCCTTTCAAATATATTCTCTTCGGAGGGGCTAGATCCAGTAGAACTACTAGATGAAACCCTTGAATCAATTATGAACAAACTTGAACACACACTTTTGAAAGAAAATCGTGTGTGGTGGGAAGTAGTTACTTTGGAAAAGTATGTAGCCTCTAGGTTAATTCCAAAAGGATTACAAATACATAAACCCATGTCATACGTTAACCCTTCCGAGGCTTTCCAGCAAAAATGGGAACAAGCTTTACAAGCATGCTCCTTTACATTGATGGAGACCATCATTTCTGAAAGAAAGAAGGAATTAGACATCTTAGACAAAGAAATCAAATCCATGGAACCCCTAATAAACCCCTTTAAAGATCAACCGGAATTTAAAACTCTAGAAGAAAGGGTTAGATCGAGGATTAAAAAGAACGAAATGGAGATTATGTTAAAAAAACAGAAGAAATTTCTGAGGGATTCTAAAGATAAGGGGGAGGAGATATCTGGTAGACCCGGTCCAGGGCCACCAGCGACTCCATCCCTTAATATAGTCCCAGTTTCTAAAAAAACTCCAAAAACGTATGCTGAGGCCTTGACCAAACACAAACCAGTAACCCGTCCTCGACATCAGAGACCCAATCTGAGCTACCAGAGACCCAACCAGAGACCCAATCAGAGATATAATGATTTAAATAATCAGGACACATCAATCCGCTATAATGACTCCTCAAAGCACCATTATCGTCATGAGAAGCCTAATTATAATTGGGAATCTAGAAAAAACTTACGTGTGTATTCTACACCGGATAAATATAGGTCTGAAAGAGACCAACCCCGTACTTTTAACAGGTTCGAACCCCTTCAGCATACTGAAAATACTATTAGCACTGATTTTTTATCCAGGAGAGTGCCTCGCTGGAGGACAACATAGAACCCCCACAAACAGTTAATTTGTCCTCAACTAAAATTAAAACCAAACGAGGAAAAAGAGGCGGATTGAGAAAAAGAGAACGGAAACCAAAATCCATTAGAATTAAAAATACCTCTATTCCGGAGGACAGTCAAACTAAAATATTCAATTTAAGTGACCACATTTTAAGCCCCGAAGAACATTCGGTGCTCCAAAAGGGACTTAAATTTTGTCCAAGCAACCAAATCAATTTTTTTGATTTATATATTGACGTCCAGAAGTTTATTAGACGATTATCTTTAAAGAAATTTTTTCATAGTGACAGTGATGAGGTCACCTCATCCACCACAGTAAACCCTTTTAAAAAAGGTTCAAATTTTTATCCCAAACATATAAAGGGCTGTTTTATCGAGAGTTTCCACAAAGTTGTTAATGAAGAACTCAATAATTTGAAAGATAACCTGCCCATTTATACCAACAACCTTAGTTCAGGTGAAAGGGAAGCCCTTAAATCACTTAAATCCAATGAGGAAATCATAATTAAACCCGCCGATAAAGGCGGGGGGGTTGTTATTTTAAATAAACAAATGTACATTGAGGAGGTCAATAGACAGTTATATGATGGGGTTACATACAAAAAACTTAGATCGGACCCATCCATCTCTGTTTTTAAAAAATTTAAAGCACTTATTGAAAAATATTTCGAGCTCAAAACCATTGATAAGGATATTTCGGAATTCCTGATAATAGATGAATTTTCGGTACCTGTCATATATCTTTTACCTAAAGTTCATAAAAGTTTAATCAATCCCCCTGGACGACCCATCATAGCAGGTACAAATTCCATTACCTCGAACCTTTCCTTTTTTATTGATCACCACCTTCAACCACTGGTTTTTAGCAACAGGTCCCATCTCAAAGACACTAAAGACGTCTTAAACAAGATTAAAGATGTCAAATGGGATGACTCCCTCTTCTTGGTAACTGCAGACGTCACGTCTTTATATACTATTATTAGTCATGCTGATGGGATAAGTGCAATAAAGGAGACGTTAGAAGGAACGGAAATGGAAACCAATTTAAAGTCTTTTATATTGGAAGGTATTAACTTTATTTTATCCAATAATTATTTTAACTTCGATGGCACGTTTTTTCTTCAGCAAGTAGGTACCGCCATGGGGACCAGGTTCGCCCCCAGTTATGCTAATTTATTCATGGCCAGATGGGAGGACACCATGGTATGGTCTGGCCATGACTGGGGGTCGAACCTGGTCCAATGGTGGCGGTACATAGATGACGTTTTATTCATATGGCGTGGAGAAGAATCTATGTTAAACGACTTTTGCAGTTTTTTAAATACCAATACTCTCAACATTAAGCTCACTTTTGTTATTAGTAAATGTAACGTGAATTTTTTAGATTTAAACATCTATGTCGAAAACGACACCATTCAAACTTCTGTTTACACAAAACCTTCATATTCAAACACCTACATCGATAGCAAAAGTAATCATCTTGACCGTTGGTTAACTAATGTCCCTAAAGGACAATTTATTAGGATGAAAAGAAACTGTTCTAAACCCGAGGAATACCAAAAAAGCGTTAAAGTCCTGTCGTCAAAATTCATCCATAAAGGGTATAAACCCTCGATTTTAACCAGAGCTATCGAAGAGGTAGAAGTTATCCCTAGAGAAACTCTACTAGTAGATAAACCAATGGTTTTAAAGGAATCAGGGGCAAACACCGCTTTTATCTCTAATTTTAGCAGCCACCACCGCCATATTGAACGTATTTTTAAACAAAACTGGAATTTACTTTTACGTGACCCAGTTTTATCTGAGATTTTACCTGAGAGACCTAAATTCATTTATAAAAGAGCACCAAATATTAAAGATAAATTAGTGTCTAGCGCTTTTATGGAAAAACCTTTAGGAGGCATTACTAGAAACAAAGGTTTCCACAGGTGCGGAGATTGCGCCATGTGTAAATCCTGCTCAACTACTGACAAAAAAACTGTTGAATTAACCCTTAACAAACAGGTGTTTAAATTGAATAATTTTATGACATGTAATTCCAAATTCGCTATCTATGTCATTATGTGCACCTGCGATAAATTATATGTAGGTAAGACCACTCGGACTTTAAAAATCCGATGGTCAGAACATGTGAGAAACATAAAAAAGGGCAATCCTGACCATCCCTTCTCTCTACATTTTAAGAATGTCCATCAATGCTCCCCCAATCAGATCAAAGGATTGATATTAAGCTTATTAAGGACAATTGGCGACATAAAAATAAGGAAAACCTTTTAGCTAAGAAAGAAATGCGGTGGATCTACGACCTTAATTCCCTATCCCCCAACGGTTTAAATTCAGATTTTGAATTAAAATGGTTCCTTTAAGCGTTTTTACATTGTGTAAATGAATGTGTTTTATCTAACTTTTTATCCTGTTAATTATAATTATAATGTTTTAGACTTCTATTTGTGGTACACTGTCGTTTTATATAATGCTGCTGTACAGATATATTTATTATCAGCACATTGTCACTTTATCCATGTATAGTCAGTCCCCGTTTATCATGCTTATCAAGCTGCTATGGATGCGCTCCACGGCTAACACTTCCGTGTGCACCGTGGCACGCACTGAACTTTATTATACCCTGGTAGCTGTCATGGATACGCTCCACGGCTAGCACTTCCTTGTGCACCGTGGAACGCATCGTACTGAATCCCCAGCAGCTTGTAGTTACTTCCGTGCGTTCCTTAATAATTCTAGCTACCGCCGGAAGTGACGCGTACACCGGAAGGTGTCATGCGTTCCAGGAGTCGATGCCGGTGCGTTCCACACACATTGTGGGCAACGCGCTGGTCACTACTGACCCGTTTTAAACACGAGATGGGCCTCTAAACTTCGGCCACCATACGCACTTATATTTAAACAGTAGAATGCGTACATTACTCCCATACTAAGAGCTATCTTTATATGTTTTGTTGCGCTTCCGGCCGGGGCACATCCGGCGGAAGTTAGCACACTCTGACAATGTGACTGGGTATAAATATGATCTTCTCACCACTCCTCTCCAAGCCTTGAGGAAGACAGGTTGTCCTGTCGAAACGCCTTGGCAGGAGAGGAGTCTGCTGTTTATTACTGGGATCCACTACTTGTTCACGGATACTGATTGGGGTATAAGGCCAATACCCCAGTCACAAGGTACCGTACCATTCCATCTTGTGCATCCCAGTTCATGTATACATTTTTCTGAATAAAAGTATCAACACTAAAAGAGGCCTATTCCTTTTTTGGTTTCCATGATATGGACGGGAGGATTTGATCATCAGGAATAGACAACTCCTCACCGCACCACCAAAAAGATACCTTGATAAGTGTATATCGACACATTTATTTGTGAGTAGGGTACGCATTGTATACCTACAGAAGTTGCACCTGGGGTGAATCTGTCTTTCGGTTGTAAAAGATACCTTTATATGTTTATTCCCACCATTTAATCGTGAGTGAGGGGTACGCATCATACACTCCTAGAAGTTGCACCAGTGGTGAAAACCGAATAATCTGTAAAGATACCTTTATATGCACATATCTGCTCTTTTAATCGTGAGTGAGGGTACGCTTTTAGTCACCCGCTCCTTAAGTGCACCCCCACTTTTTACCCACATACAGACCCTAAGCTGACGCTTATGTATTTTCTTTATTTCATATCCATTTGACGTCACTGGATAAACTGTGTGGACAGCCAATCATCGCCCCTGGTCCATCCTTCCAAACCAGTCGTATCTACATAGGGTTGAGTGGTGACCCTGCTTTCTTGGACTTGGCTGAAGATCGGTCTTGTTTGCGCCTTGGGACTTTTTTATCTTTGTATTTTGTCGACAAGCTCAGAATGTTGGAATGCCAAGATCTCCTTGACCAATCCGGAGCTATGAGGATGATGGTTGCTCCTTGCGTCCTCACTCTCTTGAGGACCCGGGCCAGCATGGGAAATGATGGGAAGACATATGCCATGTTTAAATTCCAGGACTCCATCATGGCATCCACCACCCACGCCAACGGATCCCTGGTCTTTGCACAGAACTTGGATACCTGACAATTGTGTCTGGACACCATTAAGTCCACTTCTAGGAGTCCCCAAAGAGCCACAATTTCCTGGAACACCTCTGGGTGTAACGCCATTCTCCTTCCAGGAGATCTGCTCTGCTGAGAAAATCCGCTTCCACATTCCGAATTCCCAGAATGAAAACAGCAGATAAGGCCGGAACATTGGCCTCTGCCCAATAGAAGATCCGAGACACTTCCTGCCTCGCCATCCTGCTGCGAGAGCCCCCTTGGTGGTTCACATAAGCCACAGCTGTGGCATTGTCTGACTGGATTCGAATGGGAGATCTCTCTGAGAACCTCTTGCGCCTGCAGAAGCATCTTCCAGACTGTCCACAGCTCCAGGACATTGCAACCTCAAATTCAGGGTAACTGCTCCCCAGCTGAGGCTGGCGTCGTGGTGACCACCAACCAATCCCATGACCGAAGGGAACGCCCCAACTGGAGGGATTCCACATCTGTCCACTACAGTAAGGAATTCTTAGTTTCTGGAGTTAGGAGAACTTTCTCCATTTTCATGAACTTTGGGTTCCCCGACCAACATGCAAGGATGTTCCATTGGAACGGCCTCGAGTGAAATCTGGCGTACTGAAGGGTCTCGAAGGTCGCCACCATTTTGCCCAGTAGCTTCAGACAATACCATACTGACGGACCAGGCGACTGCAGAATGGTCAAAACTAACTGACAAATATCGCTTCTCTGCTGACTCAGCTTTGAACAAAAGGTCATCCAAATATGGGATGATTACAATTCCCTGGAGCCTGAGTGCTGTTGCCATGACCGCCATAATTTTTGTGAACACCCTTGGAGCTGTCGTCAGCCCAAAGATGAGAGCCCAAAACTGCAGATGTAAATCACCTATCGCAAAACGCAGCAAAGACTGATGTTCTTCGCATATAGGCATGTGCAAATAGGCATCTTGAATATCTACCGAAGCTAGGAGTTCTCCTGGCTCCAGAGAACTGTTCTCAAAGATTCCATTCTGTAGTGATCCACCCACAAGTGGAGATTCAGAGACTTTAAGTTCAGAATTGGTCTGAATGAGTTGTCCGATTTGGGCACCAAAAAAAGAATGGAGTAAAACCCCTTCTTCCTTTCCTCCTGCGGTACCGGAACCAAAACGCCCTTCTCCAGGAGAGAGCTTGCCGCCCCTAAAAGAGCCTTTCTTAAGCGTGCCTCCCTGGGTAAAGGTGTAGGCAGAAATCTCCTTGGGGGAACGCCCCTCAGGTTGACCAAGTATCCCTGGGAAACCACATTGAGAACCCAAGGATTCTGGGCGGATAGAGCCCAAGCGTCCTGGTACAGTAAGAGGCGACCCCCAACTCTGATTCCAGACCGGGGAGCCTCCGGCCTGTCATGGGGAGGGCTTCTCCTCCCCCTTGGAAGCCTGCTTTTTTTTGTGAAGGCACCAAAACGGGACTTGGGAGCTTTAACTTTTCCAGCCACAAATCTTCCTCTACCTGACTGTCCTCTGGAGGAAGCACCCCCTCTAAAGGATATAAATGCAGGGTCCCCCTGAGAAGGAGGAACTGAACCAACTGAAGATTGTGAGGATGACAATGGCCTAGGAGATCTCACCAACTCATCCCTGTTTAAAGCCTGTACTAAGGCAGACACAGACCTTCCCAGAGCAGCTGCCCATGCAGGCTCCGGCTGCTCAGCCCTCTGGGCTTGCGCCCCACTGGGCACAGATTCGCATGTAGGGCAAATATCCCCATTACACATCTGTTCAGGAGTTAATTTTAGCCCAAAAAATTTGCAGTTAATTAACATGGCCGACGCTCCTTCCCCCAACACAGCAGCATTACACCTTTCAGCCACAAATCTTCCTCTACCTGACTGTCCTCTGGAGGAAGCAGCCCCTCTAAAGGAGGGACGAAAGGAGGAGCGAAAAGCAGCAAACCTGGAAGTTCCCTGTTTGGCTGCCGGCATGGGAAGAAACGTACTCTTTCCCCCCAGTTGCCTGTTTAATGAGGGATTCCATTTCAGAACCAAAAAGCAACTCCCCTTTAAAAGCCCATGCCTCAAGAGACTTCTTGGATCCCATGCCTTAAGCCATAAGGCCCTCCTGGCCGTCACAGAAATGGCTGACACCGTAGAAGCCATTTTGACTCCCTTTTATCCAGCCTCACAGGTGTATTCAGCCAAGGCAAAAGCTTCTGAATCCGGCTGGAGCAATGCACACAGGGTATCAGCTCAAGCCATCATGGCCTTAGAGACCCAGGCAGAAGCAATAATAGGTCTGAGAGTAAACCCAACACCTTCAAACACTACTTTTAAACAACCCTCTAACTTTTTATCTACCGAGTCCTTAAATGCAGCACCCCCTTTCACAGGCAAAGCTGTCGTTTTAGACAGCCTAGCGACTGGGGCAACTACCAGTGGGACTTTTTCCCACAATTGATATGCTCTTCAGGCATGGTGTACAGGCTTAAAACCTCTTGGGCATACAAAGTCTCTTATCAGGCATTTTCCACGCCCCTCCTAGCAATTCCTGCATGCCTTCACCTTGAGGAAAAGTGACTGCGTCCCTGTGCTGTCTCTGGAACACTCCCTGTTGGGGAGCCTTATCCACCTCAGATAAATTCAATGCCTGCTTTAACAGCCAAAATTAAATCATCAACACCAGGGACAGAGGATTCAATCTCATCCCTCTGATCCCATGACATGTCTTCCACACACTCTCCGTCCTCCTCGGAGTCTATATTAGGGATAGGTGGGGTGGATAAAGGATGTCTGCGTGAAACCTCAGACTCCTTAGTAAACTGCTCCATAAAAGCATTAATCATGTGTACACTCTGAGCAGTGTCCTGCATGGCCTGTATAAATGCAGTGTCCCCCTGAGAGGGTGGAATGGAGCCAACAGAAGGTTGTGGGGATGACAATGGCCTGGGGGATCTCACCAAATCATCTGTCTATTTAAAGCCTGTACCAAGACAGACACAGACCTTCCCAGAGCAGCTGCCCACGCAGGCTCCGGTTGCTCAGCCCTCTGGGCTTGCGCCCCACTGGGCACAGATTCGCATGTAGGGCAAATATCCCCATTACACATCTGTTCAGGAGTTAATTTTAGCCCGCAAAATTTGCAGTTAATTAACATGGCCGGCGCTCCTTCCCCCAACACAGCAGCATTACACCCTTCTGTCATGATTTTATCACAGTGCACTATGTCAGGCGATTGTACTAAGGCAATATAAATACCAGTGTACTTATCTGTCTGCTGTCTGACCCTCTGTGGTTACCGGGGATGGCGTCGCCTCAGAAGAAACTTGTCACTGGGAAAATCACCTTCCAGCTCCGCACAGTGTGAGATGAAAGGGCGCCAGGGCAGAGTGAAGGAAGAGACCAAAGTCCCTGCTACAGCGGGGTGGGAAGCTCTTTGGTGCCTTTTCCCCCTGTAAGCTGCTCCTACTGAATGTTTCTTCTATATCCTGTTTCTCCCCTTCAATGGACCACATGGAATCGCACAGCAGCACTGAGCTCCTGTTACAGGCTGCAATCTCCTCAGAGTTCATCCAAGAACCCATCCAAGATGGCGGCTGCCATTGCGGGGTGCCGGTCACCCATGATCCCCCCCTATGCAGGGAGCGGGCTCTGGAGTCCCCAGGGTCCAGGAAACCTCACTTGTGACCCCCGGCAGAACCCCCACCTGACGGCTGGAGACATTAGCAGCCTCTGGGGAACTGTAACAAAGCACCCCCCCTAGAGGCTGAAGATAGGAACAGGCACCTTTTTAAATAAAAACGATTGGGAAGACTCATAAGGCCCCATCCAATAGTCAGATTTGGCCTGTTATCTTCAGATTCAGATGGATCTCACAGACCGATCCAAACGCTGCACCAAAGATCCGTCTGATCTGAAGCCACCAGGGGTCTATATATAGGATCTGATCAGATGTATCTGAGGTGTATAGAGTAAAAAAGTAGCCCAGAGTCAGATCAGCTATCTGGGAGAGTTTATGGGCCGCATTTATCAAGCAATATTTGCGGTTAAATCCCCGAAAACATCAGTTTTCGGGGGTTAACCGCAAATATTTAGTATCCCCCAAATGTATTAAAGGGGGACCTGCCGCGATCCCCCCTGCAGCGCCGCCGGCCGCATCCCCCATAGGTTTCTATGGGGGATGCAAAGCTGCCGATGTATCAACATCGGGCAGCCCGGCTTCGCACCCCTGGACTATCGCCATTCTGATATGGCGATAGCCCATTGTAGCCTATGGCTACACATCGCACTGCCCGAGCGGCAGTGCAGTCAGCGGGGTCGCGGAGAGGTCAGCGCATAACCGCACATACGCAGACCTCCCGGCTTCCGGGTTAGGGTTTCGCAGGGACGGGCTCCTTTCGGAGCCCTGGCCCTCAATTTGATAAATCCTGGCGGTATCACATGATACCGCAATGCGATGCCCGGCGATGTCATCACGCCGGCATCGCTTTATAATAGAATAGAATAGAATCAACTTTATTGGCCATGTATGCTTGCGCACACTAGGAATTTTTTGTGGATTTACAGTGCAGCATCAAGCAGGGATGAAGGGGGGGGGGCAGGGGGAGAAGGCATTACATACATTACAATAAAACATTACATGTGGGGAACACATACCCACCGAGGTGCACAGCGCCTAGGCAGCCATCAGCGGCGCCACTGGTCGCCGAAACAGCCAGGTAGGTAACAATACAAGCAGAGACAGTACAGTTATCACACAGGGAACATATTTGGCTGAGCTGCACAGCTCCTAGGCAGCCATCAGCGGCGCCATCTTGATCATGCTGCTCAGAGGCAGCAGTAAAAATATTTGTATTTATGTAGCACTTTTCTTCCAAAGCTGGCACACCCTGCCAGCTTGTTGCTGGCGGGGTGTGCAACCAGCGAATGTACAGCATACAGGCTTTGCATACAGTGGGGGCAGAGGTATATGATGATGATCATGGTAAAGAAACAGTAAAACAAAGAGTAATACATAGCTTTCCTAAGAGGCTGAGATAGATGGTATCTTGGGAAAAGCAAAAATAAAACATGGCAGTGATAAATGCGCCCCTATGGGAGATCTAAAGAGATTTGTAGCTTCAGATATGTCTGCGTAGTGGATGGGGGCTTAGACCTCTGATTGTCTGTTGCCCCCACCATTCAACAACCCTATAAAACCCAAACACCCTGCTCCCCCCCCCCCCCCCACCACTCCTCCTCTTCCCTCTGTCCTTTGTACCTGAAGTAACCAAGTCATGTATTATGGCGAATTAAAGGTCACAATTTATTAATCAGATAACAAAATTCAATGTTACTTAATTGTGTGGCTAAGATAGCACTGCGGTCCACCAGCCCTTATCGTAACGGAATCATGTAAACCTCCTGGGGGGCCGGGGGGCCCTTCTCGCAACTGAAAACCTGTAACATCTGGGGGTTCCCATTTTTGCCCCCCCCCCCAACGCCAGACCGTGGAGCTCTTCACCGCCTTTGCTGGGGGGTGCCTCCGCTTCCTGGCGCCATTTTGGCTGGCCCGCAGTACTTACGCCTTCTGCGACATGTTTTGTTGATACTGCATGCTGCTTGGTGTTCACTCTTTATTCGTATTGGGATGGGCGGGTGGGATAACTTACGCCCATTATACTAAGATAGCACTGCGGTCCACCAGCCCTTCGCGCAACTGAAAACCTGTAAATGCCCGGGGATCCCGTTTTTGCCCCCCGATGCGAGGCCTGGCGCCATACCTTGGCTGGCCCGCAGTACTTCCGTCCCCGATGCGAGGCCTGGCGCCATACCTTGGCTGGCCTGCAGTACTTCCGCCCCCGATGCCAGGCCTGGCGCCTTACCTTGCCTGCAGTAGTTCTGCTGTCTGCAACATGTTATTGATACTGAATGTTGCTTGGTGTTCACTCTTTCTTCGTATTGTGATGGGCGGGTGGGATAACTCCTTGTTCTGCTGACTGTTTCTGTGTGACCTTCCCCCCCTGCCTGCTCTCTCCTTAAGAATGGGTTCCGCCTTGGGGAGGGGCAGCCCTCACCTTCTCCGTTCTACTTCCTCCCTCTCCAATATCCCTCCTTCCCATTATACTGAAACTGTGATATTATCTCTCTCCCCTTTCCACTGAGGCCACATCCTAATAGTTTATTGTTGCTCGCATCTAGCCGATGTTCGCGCTCTTTTACGACCAAATGAAAAAAGTCAAATTCCTTAGAGTTTTGTTTTTCTTCTAATTAATATTAGCCAGTTAATTAGTTAACAGAAGCTGCTCTCTGTGGAGCATACCCTCCGGAGCATTGGACTTTGACCCCATCTAGGAGAACTACCCCCCCCACACACACACACACACACACACACACACACACTTTGACTGGCCTGTATCGGAGCCCCAGGCAGGGAATGTTTGGGTGCCAGTGAACCTCCTGTTCTGCTAGAGTACAATTGTAAAGCGACACGGAATCTGCGGCGCTATATAACAAACTGTAAATAATCAGTGAGATTTCCCACAAGCCACCTCCCAGGCCGTGTGAGATACAACCTGCAACGCCTGGGCCCTCATGGCCTGTAATGGTATGTATACCTGAGCAGTATGAACATACAGACAACGGGACACCGGACAGGAACATTTATTGAGTAACGCAAATAACAAAGCAGAAGAACAAGGAGATTAGCTGGTGAGGGAATGTCCGGCCTTCTCCGCCAACAGCAGAGACAGGGGCTTGGGTGGAGAGACCGCTTCCATTGGATTTGCCCAGGAACCGTGTTTCACCAAGCGGTTGTTCCTCAGACTGTACTGCAGAGCTTTCATACTATGAGGGAACAAGAGACGTCAGGATAACAGCAGCCGCCGTGCAGTATAAGAAGAAAATGATCAGATACAGTAACATCAGCAGTGGCGGATCCGGGGGGGGGGGGAGAGATTGAGTGCGATCGCCCAGTGACAGTTCTCACCTGTCTGCTACTGCTGGCATCTGTTTAGCAGCATGCAGGGAGAGAGGGGGCTGCAGGTGGACTCTCCTCAGCACAACAGTGTATGCTCCGGAGAGATGCCTTTGCTGCTCTCCTCCCTCAGTTGCTGACCTGGGATGAGTTCAGGGACAGGGACCAGCGCATACTTGCCTACATTTTGTCACTCCTCTCTGGGAGAAGCGATTCGTGGCTCCGCAGTTTGGGGAAGGGGCTAAAATGATGCAAAAGTATCACTTTAGCCCCACCCCTCCCCACAGACCCGTAAAATTCAGACTTTAATGCTGCGGGGACGTGGGGTGCGGGAGCCTCCCCGCCATTCCGGGAGGGTAGGCAAGTATCGATCAGCGCTTTCATAGGTGCTGATTATTTGAAGCATCAGTAGAACAGGGAACATTAAGAATCAGAGGTTGTTGCTCATGCCACAGTTGGTGCACACAATGACGCCGCTGTCACAATCCATCACATGATCGGATCCGTCTCCTATTGTGTGTGTTATATATGTCATTTCTTGTGAACTCCCTGTGGACTTACTGTAACCCAATGGGGCTGAGAGGTTATCACTCTGAGGGGCCCATTTATCAAACCATATTTGCGGCTAAATCCCCGAAAACACCAGTTTTCGGGGTTTAGCCGCAAATATTAAGTATCCAGGGTTCGCAAAAACGCGCTATAGCGCGTATTTTACCCCAAAACAGTCACCGGGGACTCAGCTGTCAAAACTAAAGGGGTCCCCGAGGACGCGCTGTGCAGATTTTGTACCTGTGACTGAGACGCCGGTGTTAGCCGCTGCGAGCCAATCACTGCAGCGGCCGCCGGGACCCAATCATTGTACAGTGGCCGCCTGGCAGCCAATCACTGTACATTTTACAGGTTGCTGCCGCTGCGCACCCTAAAGCCGCGCGCCCTGCAATTTGAGAGTCACTGTGCGTCCCCCGGGCCGCCCCCCCGCCATGTAAGTCCAATACGCTGCTGAAAGCGCGGGGGGGACGACAGGATGGGATGCGGCTGTAACAGCCGCTCTCAGCAGAGTAGGTGTCGGTGAGCGGGCTGTCAGGATGACGGGGGACTGGATGTGGCTAAAACAACTCAGAGCAGCGTGTCAGCTATTCCAGCCACATCCAGTCCCCCGCCGTGCTGATAGCTCGCTCACCTACTCTGCTGAGCAGCATGTCGCTTTTCCAGCCCTTGGGCAATGACCCCCCCCCTCCCCCCTCTGTGGCAAAAAGCAAAAAATGCCCCCCCCCCCCCCTCCACTGTGGCAACGAACCTAAAATGCCAACCCCCTTCCCACCTCATGGCAACCAGCATAAAACACCCTCTACCCTGTGGCAACCAGCATAAAATGCCCCCCAGCATGTAACCCCTGCAAGGAGCATATAACCCCTAGCAACAAGCATGTAGGTAAGCAGCACTTATTATGCTATAATGTGTACTGGGCATATCGGTGTGTTCTATAATGTGTACTGGGCATAATGGTGTGTACTGTAATGTGTACTGGGCATAACGGTGTGTACTGGGCATAACGGTGTGTACTGTAAAGTGTACTGGGCATAACGGTGTGTACTGTAAAGTGTACTGGGCATAACGGTGTGTACTGTAGTGTGTACTGGGCATAACAGTGTGTACTGTAGTGTGTACTGGCCATAACGGTGTGTACTGTAGTGTGTACTGGGCATAACGGTGTGTACTGTAGTGTGTACTGGGCATAACAGTGTGTACTGTAGTGTGTACTGGGCATAACGGTGTGTACTGTAGTGTGTACTGGGCATAACGGTGTGTACTGTAGTGTGTACTGGGCATAACGGCGTGTACTGTAATGTGTACTGGGCATAACGGTGTGTACTGGGCATAACGGTGTGTACTGTAATGTGTACTGGGCATAACGGCGTGTACTGTAATGTGTACTGGGCATAACGGCGTGTACTGGGCATAACGGTGTGTACTGTAATGTGTACTGGGCATAACGGTGTGTGCATGTAAAAAAACATGCCCTGGATTTTCAGGTTTATATAGTTTCTAGTGTATACTGTATGTATCTTTATGCGAGTGGGCCAATTCATACTCCCCCCCCCGCCCCCCCCGACCCACATGTGCCATGCTGGGGAGAAGGCGAGAGGAGGCTTTATTCCGTTGGGACCCAGAAAAGGTCAGGTAGGACCCCAATTTTTAGAAGTGAAGGGTCCCTGGGACCCACTTTTTTGGGTGGTTTTCGCGAACACTGAGTATCCCCCAAATGTATCAACGGGGGACCGCAGCAGGAATCTCCGATCCCTGCTTCGATCCCCCCTGCACCGCCGCCACCCGCATCCCCCATAGAAACCTATCAACATCGGGCAGCCCGGCTTCGCACCCCTGGGCTATCGCCATTCTGGGATGGCGATAGGCCATTGTAGCCTATGGCTACACATCGCACTGCCCGAGCAGGTCAGAGGGGTCGACGCATAACTGCGCATGCGCAGACCCCCCCGGCGGGTCAGGGCTTCGCAGGGACAGGCTCCTTTCGGAGCCCGGTCCCTGCTCCCTTCCATTGATACAATACCGCAATGCGATGTCCGGCGATGTCACCGCGCCGGCATCCCTTTATGTTGATATATGCTCCCCTGAGTGCACGGTGCCAGGCTGTATGTCCTGGGACATAACCTGGGGGAAGGAGGACTTTATGGCAGTGAGCAAACAACAGGGCCTGGCCACATAGAAGGTGCAGGCAGGTCCTGGGGAGGAGAATGGGATTTCTCACTGGATTAATCCCCCCTTGAGCTGGGTACAGCTCTGCTACACTGCTATACTTGTGTGTAAGTTCGGCTTTTGAATTTTTATCGCATTTTATTTTTATTTGAGATTGTACCGAACTCTGTGTGTTCTTCAATAGGCTTAATCATCTGTTGTAACTCAGGGGCTGATTCTACACAAACCACGACGGGAAACGGCCGCGTTCGCAGTCAGGAGGGTGGGGATCACCCATGGGAAATCCCAGTGTTTTATGGGAACCAAAATACAGCGCACTGCAATAGATGTAGCGGCTATATGAAGGCATACGCCCCTCTACCACCATGTCGCTTTGTCTCTACCCGGTTTGTTTAATCCTTGCTGTTTCCAATTGTAAAGCGCAACACAATCTGCTGCGCTATATAACAAACGGTACTCTTTACTTAGAAGGGCGCCCATCTCGGCCATCTCGGGCATTGAATGCACTAAAAAATCAGGTGCGATGCGACAGACGAGATGCCCGAGATTTCCCATAGGGAACAATGTTAAATGTCTCAATTGACCCGATTTTCCTGTTCAATGCTTCAATTGACCCAATTTTTCCATAGGAAACAATGTTAAATGGGCCACAGAGGCCAAATAGGCACCCTGAAGTGAATAATGGCCACCCGAATTGTTAACGCCACCCCACGATCAACGTCAACCCGAAGCGTGGCGAGCGTAGCGAGCCCGCGAGGGGCGGCGGTACGCGTCCTACGACCTTTTCATACCCCCACTATCCACGTCGGCGTGGAGTTGAGAATAGAAAGTGTGGCGAGCGCAGCGAGCCACCGAGCCCGAAGCGTGGCGAGCGCAGCGAGCCCCGCGAGGGGCCGCGGATACCTTCACAGGTATCCGCGTCCCCTCGCGGGCTTCACAGCTGTCCGCGTACGACCGCGGGGCTCGCTGCGCTCGCCACGCTTCGGGCTCGGTGGCTCGCTGCGCTCGCCACACTTTCTATTCTCAACTCCACGCCGACGTGGATAGTGGGGGTATGAAAAGGTCGTAGGACGCGTACCGCCGCCCCTCGCGGGCTCGCTGCGCTCGCCACGCATCGGGTTGACGTTGATCGTGGGGTGGCGTTAACAATTCGGGTGGCCATTATACACTTCAGGGTGCCTATTTGGCCTCTGTGGCCCATTTAACATTGTTTCCTATGGAAAAATCGGGTCAATTGAGGCATTGAACAGGAAAATTGGGTCAATTGAGACATTTAACATTGTTCACTATGGGAAATCTCGGGCATCTCGTCGGTTGATCGCACCCGATTTTTTAGTGCATTCAATGCCCGAGATGCCCGAGATTTTTTACTAACGATGCCCACGATCAAAATCGTGGGCGCCCTTCTAAGTAAAGAGTACCTAACAAACTGTAACAGAATCTGCTGCGCTGTATAACAAACTGTAACAGAATATGCTGCGCTGTATAACAAACTGTAACAGAATATGCTGCGCTGTATAACAAACTGTAACACAATATGCTGCGCTGTATAACAAACTGTAACACAATATGCTGCACTATATAACAAACTGTAACACAATATGCTGCGCTGTATAACAAACTGTAACACAATATGCTGCGCTATATAACAAACTGTAACAGAATCTGCTGCGCTGTATAACAAACTGTAACACAATATGCTGCGCTGTATAACAAACTGTAACACAATCTGCTGCACTATATAACAAACTGTAACACAATATGCTGCGCTGTATAACAAACTGTAACACAATCTGCTGCGCTATATAACAAACTGTAACACAATATGCTGCGCTGTATAACAAACTGTAACACAATCTGCTGCGCTATATAACAAACTGTAACACAATATGCTGCGCTGTATAACAAACTGTAACACAATATGCTGCGCTGTATAACAAACTGTAACAGAATATGCTGCGCTGTATAACAAACTGTAACACAATCTGCTGCGCTATATAACAAACTGTAACACAATATGCTGCGCTGTATAACAAACTGTAACACAATCTGCTGCGCTATATATCAAACTGTAACACAATATGCTGCGCTGTATAACAAACTGTAACACAATATGCTGCGCTGTATAACAAACTGTAACACAATATGCTGCGCTGTATAACAAACTGTAACACAATCTGCTGCGCTATATAACAAACTGTAACAGAATATGCTGCGCTCTATAACAAACTGTAACACAATATGCTGCGCTGTATAAAAAAACTGTAACACAATATGCTGCGCTGTATAACAAACTGTAACACAATCTGCTGCGCTATATAACAAACTGTAACAGAATATGCTGCGCTGTATAACAAACTGTAACACAATATGCTGCACTGTATAACAAACTGTAACACAATATGCTGCGCTGTATAACAAACGGTACTTGTTTCCTAGCACGGCCACCCCGATTTACATCGGGGTGGTCGTGTCGAAAAAATCGGGTCGATCGCATCGCATGCGATTTGGTCGCATGCGATGCGATCGACGCGACCGACCCGATTTTCGACCCGATTTTTTGATTGAATGAAATGATTTTACATTGGATTCAATGTAAAATATTCCCTAGACCCCCAAATTTAACGACGTAAACCCCACCCCACGATAGAAGCCAACCCGAAGCGTGGCGAGCGCAGCGAGCCTGTGAGGGGCGGCGGTGCGCGTCCTCCGACCTTTTCATTCCCCTACTATCCACTAGGGCGTGGAGTGAGAATAGAATAGTGTGGCGAGCGCAGCGAGCCACCGAGCCCGAAGCGTGGCGAGCGCAGCGAGCCCCGCGAGGGGACGCGGATACCTGTGAAGCCCGCGAAGGGACGCGTTTACCTGTGAAGGTATCCGTGTCCCCTCGCGGGGCTCGCTGCGCTCGCCACGCTTCGGGCTCGGTGGCTCGCTGCGCTCGCCACACTATTCTATTCTCACTCCACGCCCTAGTGGATAGTAGGGGAATGAAAAGGTCGGAGGACGCGCACCGCCGCCCCTCGCGGGCTCGCTGCGCTCGCCACGCTTCGGGCTGGCGTCTATCGTGGGGTGACGACGGGGACATCTATAATGTGAAATGGGTCATATTGGCCCATTTCACATTTTTCACAGTTTTTTAAAGGTGAGATGGACTTAATCAAGTCCATCTCATCTTGTGCCATTATAATGGCACAAGGCCGAAGCGATCCTCACGATTTCAATGTTAAAAAATATTTTAACATTGAAGCCTATGGGGAAATCGGGGGCATCGCGTCGGTCGCGTCGGGACCAATGTTAATGGTCCCGACCGACGCGATGCCCCCGATATTGTGTCTTAGCCGGCAAAATGGACCTGATTTCAAAGGAAATCGGGTCCATCGTGTGGATCGTGTACCTTAACTTAAAGGTACACGATCCATAAAATTGTGGCCATGCTAGGAAACAAGTACCTAACAAACTGTAACAGAATATGCTGCGCTGTATAACAAACTGTAACACAATATGCTGCGCTGTATAACAAACTGTAACACAATATGCTGCGCTGTATAACAAACTGTAACACAATCTGCTGCGCTATATAACAAACTGTAACAGAATATGCTGCGCTGTATAACAAACTGTAACAGAATATGCTGCGCTATATAACAAACTGTAACAGAATATGCTGCGCTGTATAACAAACTAGAACACAATATGCTACGCTGTATAACAAACTGTAACAGAATATGCTGCGCTATATAACAAACTGTAACACAATATGCTGCGCTGTGTAACAAACTGTAACGGAATATGCTGCGCTGTATAACAAACTGTAACAGAATATGCTGCGCTGTATAACAAACTGTAACAATATGCTGCGCTGTATAACAAACTGTAACAGAATATGCTGCGCTGTATAAGAAACTGTAACAGTATATGCTGCGCTGTATAACAAACTAACAGAATATGCTGCGCTGTATAACAAACTGTAACAGAATCTGCTGCGCTGTATAACAAACTGTAACAGAATATGCTGCACTGTATAACAAACTAACAGAATATGCTGCGCTGTATAACAAACTGTAACAGAATCTCCTGCGCTGTATAACAAACTGTAACACAATATGCTGCGCTATATAACAAACTGTAACAGAATATGCTGCGCTGTATAACAAACTGTAACACAATCTGCTGCGCTATATAACAAAGTGTAACACAATATGCTGCGCTGTATAACAAACTGTAACACAATATGCTGCGCTGTATAACAAACTGTAACACAATATGCTGCGCTGTATAACAAACTAACAGAATATGCTGCGCTGTATAACAAACTAACAGAATATGCTGCGCTGTATAACAAACTGTAACAGAATATGCTGCGCTGTATAACAAACTGTAACAGAATATGCTGCGCTGTATAACAAACTAACAGAATATGCTGCGCTGTATAACAAACTGTAACAGTATATGGTGCGCTGTATAACAAACTGTAACAGAATATGCTGCGCTGTATAACAAACTGTAACAGAATATGCTGCGCTGTATAACAAACTGTAACAGAATATGCTGCGCTGTATAACAAACTGTAACGGAACCTGCTGCGCTGTATAACAAACTGTAACGGAATCTGCTGCGCTGTATAACAAACTGTAACAGAATATGCTGCGCTGTATAAAAAACTGTAACAGAATAGGCTGCGCTGTATAACAAACTGTAACAGAATAAAATGCACTGTATAACAAACTGTAACAGAATTTGCTGCGCTGTATAACAAACTGTAACAGAATATGCTGCGCTGTATAACAAACTGTAACGGAATATGCTGCGCTGTATAACAAACTGTAACGGAATATGCTGCGCTGTATAACAAACTGTAACGGAATCTTCTGCGCTGTATAACAAACTGTAACACAATCTGCTGCGCTGTATAACAAACTGTAACACAATATGCTGCGCTGTATTACAAACTGTAACACAATATGATGCGCTGTATAACAAACTGTAACGGAATATGCTGCGCTGTATAACAAACTGTAACAGAATATGCTGCGCTATATAACAAACTGTAACAGAATATGATGCGCTGTATAACAAACTGTAACAGAATATGCTGCGCTGTATAACAAACTGTAACGGAATATGCTGCGCTGTATAACAAACTGTAACGGAATCTGCTGCGCTGTATAACAAACTGTAACGGAATCTGCTGCGCTGTATAACAAACTGTAACGGAATATGCTGCGCTGTATAACAAACTGTAACGGAATATGCTGCGCTGTATGACAAACTGTAACTGAATATGCTGCGCTGTATAACAAACTGTAACGGAATATGCTGCGCTGTATAACAAACTGTAACAGAATATGCTGCGCTGTATAACAAACTGTAACAGAATATGCTGCGCTGTATAACAAACTGTAACGGAACCTGCTGCGCTGTATAACAAACTGTAACGGAATCTGCTGCGCTGTATAACAAACTGTAACAGAATATGCTGCGTTGTATAAAAAACTGTAACAGAATAGGCTGCGCTGTATAACAAACTGTAACAGAATAAAATGCACTGTATAACAAACTGTAACAGAATTTGCTGCGCTGTATAACAAACTGTAACAGAATATGCTGCGCTGTATAACAAACTGTAACGGAATATGCTGCGCTGTATAACAAACTGTAACAGAATATGCTGCGCTGTATAACAAACTGTAACACAATCTGCTGCGCTGTATAACAAACTGTAACAGAATATGCTGCGCTGTATAACAAACTGTAACACAATATGATGCGCTGTATAACAAACTGTAACGGAATATGCTGCGCTGTATAACAAACTGTAACAGAATATGATGCGCTGTATAACAAACTGTAACAGAATATGCTGCGCTGTATAACAAACTGTAACGGAATATGCTGCGCTGTATAACAAACTGTAACGGAATCTGCTGCGCTGTATAACAAACTGTAACGGAATCTGCTGCGCTGTATAACAAACTGTAACGGAATATGCTGCGCTGTATAACAAACTGTAACGGAATATGCTGCGCTGTATAACAAACTGTAACGGAATATGCTGCGCTGTATAACAAACTGTAACGGAATATGCTGCGCTGTATAACAAACTGTAACAGAATATGCTGCGCTGTATAACAAACTGTAACAGAATATGCTGCGCTGTATAACAAACTGTAACAGAATATGCTGCGCTGTATAACAAACTGTAACGGAATCTGCTGCGCTATATAAGACGCTGTAACGGAATATGCTGCGCTATATAAGACACTGTAACGGAATCTGCTGCTCTATATAAGACACTGTAACAGAATCTGCTGCGCTATATAAGACACTGTAACGGAATCTGCTGCGCTATAGAAGATACTAACGGAATGAGCTGCGCTTTATAAGACACTGTAACGGAATCTGCTGCGCTATATAAGACGCTGTAACGGAATCTGCTGCTCTATATAAGACGCTGTAACGGAATCTGCTGCGCTATGTAAGACACTGTAACGGAATCTGCTGCGCTATATAAGACACTGTAACGGAATCTGCTGCGCTATATAAGACGCTGTAACGTAATATGCTTCGCTGTATAACAAACTGTAAAAGGAATCTGCTGCGCTATATAAGACGCTGTAACGGAATATGCTGCGCTATATAAGACACTGTAACGGAATCTGCTACTCTATATAAGACGCTGTAACGTAATCTGCTGGGCTATATAAGATGCTGTAACGGAATCTGCTGCGCTATATAAGACACTGTAACGGAATCTGCTGCGCTATATAAGACACTGTAACGGAATCTGCTGCGCTCTATAAGACGCTGTAACGGAATCTGCTGCGCTATATAAGACGCTGTAACGGAATCAGCTGCGCTATATAAGACGCTGTAACGGAATCTGCTGCGCTATATAAGACGCTGTAACGGAATCTGCTGCGCTATATAAGACGCTGTAACAGAATGTGCTGCGCTATATAAGACGCTATAACGGAATCTGCTGCCGCTATATAAGGTGCTGTAACGGAATCTGCTGCGCTGTATAAGATACTGTAACGGAATCTGCTGCGCTATATAAGACGCTGTAACAGAATCTGCTGCGCTATATAAGACACTGTAACAGAATGTGCTGCGCTATATAAGACGCTGTAACGGAATCTGCTGCGCTATATAAGACGCTGTAACGGAATCTGCTGCGCTATATAAGACACTGTAACGGAATCTGCTGCGCTATATAAGACACTGTAACGGAATCTGCTGCGCTATATAAGACGCTGTAACGTAATATGCTTCGCTGTATAACAAACTGTAACAGAATATGCTGCGCTATATAAGACACTGTAACGGAATCAGCTGGTCTATATAAGACACTGTAACAGAATCTTCTGCGCTATATAAGACACTGTAACGGAATCTGCTGCGCTATATAAGACACTAACGGAATCTGCTGCGCTATATAGGACACTGTAACGGAATCTGCTGCGCTATATAAGACACTGTAACGGTATCTGCTGCGCTATATAAGACGCTGTAACGGAATCTGCTGCGCTATATAAGACACTAACGGAATCTGCTGCGCTATATAGGACACTGTAACGGAATCTGCTGCGCTATATAAGACACTGTAACGGTATCTGCTGCGCTATATAAGACGCTGTAACGGAATCTGCTGCGCTATGTAAGACACTGTAACGGTATCTGCTGCGCTATATAAGACGCTGTAACGGAATCTGCTGCGCTATGTAAGACACTGTAACGGAATCTGCTGCGCTATATAAGACATTGTAAAGGAATCGGCTGCGCTATATAAGACTCTGTAACGGAATCTGCTGCGCTATATAAGACACTGTAACGGAATCTGCTGCGCTATATAAGACGCTATATAGGAATCTGCTGCGCTATATAAGACACTGTAATGGAATCTGCTGCGCTATATAAGACACTGTAACGGAATCTGCTGCGCTATATAAGACACTGTAACAGAATCTGCTGCGCTATATAAGACACTGTAACGGAATCTGCTGCGCTATATAAGACACTGTAACGGAATCTGCTGCGCTATATATGACACTGTAACGGAATCTGCTGCGTTATATAAGACGCTGTAACGGAATCTGCTGCGCTATATAAGACACTGTAACGGAATCTGCTGCGCTATATAAGACGCTGTATAGGAATCTGCTGCGCTATATAAGACACTGTAATGGAATCTGCTGCGCTATATATGACACTGTAACGGAATCTGCTGCGTTATATAAGACGCTGTAACGGAATGTGCTGCGCTATATAAGATGCTGTAACTGAATCTGCTGTGGTATATAAGACGCTATAACGGAATCTGCTGCCGCTATATAAGGTGCTGTAATGGAATCTGCTGCGCTATATAAGACGCTGTAACGGAATCTGCTGCGCTATATAAGACACTGTAACGGAATCTGCTGCGCTATATAAGATGCTGTAACGGAATCTGCTGCGCTATATAAGACACTGTAACTGAATGTGCTGCACTATATAAGACACTGTAACGGAATCTGCTGCGCTATATAAGACACTAACGGAATCTGCTGCGCTATATAAGACGCTGTAACGGAATCTGCTGCGCTATATAAGATGCTGTAACGGAATCTGCTGCGCTATATAAGATGCTGTAACGGAATCTGCTGCGCTATATAAGATGCTGTAACGGAATCTGCTGCGCTATATAAGATGCTGTAACGGAATCTGCTGCGCTATATAAGATGCTGTAACGGAATCTGCTGCACTATATAAGACACTGTAACTGAATGTGCTGCACTATATAAGACACTGTAACGGAATCTGCTGCGCTATATAAGACACTGTAACGGAATCTGCTGCGTTATATAAAATAAATATAATACGCGCACTGGTCTCCGTCACATGCGCAGTCCTCGCCCATCTGCACAGAAATTATATCAGCATCCACCTCTGAATCAGCCCCTTGGACCAGAATCCTATCCCACGAGCACAATAACAGCAGCCGGATTAGACTATATGGGCATGTAAGATGTAGAACCCTCCTCTCACCAGTAGGGGCGCTTGTCCGCAGGTGACATGGCTCTCCACAGCTCGGCGAGCTCCTTGGTGGCGGCGGTAGAGGCTTTCCCAGGGTGCGCACTAAACACAAAGCATGGTATTCAGTGACTCCCACTCCTCTTACACCATCCCCACACTGATGCCGGTGTCCCCCCATGTACCTGAGGTACGGCTGCCTGTTGATCCTACAGAACATAATGAATCCATTCACACACTTCTTCCTGACACGCTGCAGCTGGAGCAGTGCGCAAGGCTTCTGTGTGAGCCCTGCGCTAAAGCCATGACAAGGACTCTCCGTACCGGAGTCATCGCTGGATGAGGAGTCCTTCTATAATATATAAATATATATGGCACATACAGTACATATACAGACTGCTCCCCCTCCCACATAGAGCCATGTGGCGAATGTTTCTGACCATTGTACGACCTGCGTTGTTGCATCATTGGCAGACAATGGGAACAAGCACAGCCACAGCCAGTCTCCATTCTGTCAATGACACCAGCAATGGGCACTTCTTAATTACCAGCAGCCTCCTGACCCTGCCTTTAGGTGCAGACACTTGGGGGCTTCTGCTGAGTCTAGCCGGTGGCCATTGTATCTGCCTCCTAGATGCGGCCACTGTGTGGACTTCATTCCGTGTCTGCTGGCTGTGATTCCTGCTCTTATCCTGTGACTGGTAGCTGTGATCCAGAGAGAAGGCCGGGGGCAGACCAGGATCCTAAATAAATGAGGAGCCAAAAGGAAAGCCATCAGCCAGAGGAAATATCGTGGAGATAGGGGCTAATCGGGCGGTTTTCACACTGCGCTCGCGTGCGTAAAGTGTCTGTATCTCAGAAGGATGAGATTGCAGGGTGATCGGCAGCTGCAGGCATCAACACAGCATTTAGGGGTGCAAGCTGCAGTACTTCACCCACAGTGACCCCAAACATAGCGGTGGTGCACTTGCCATTGCAGCAAGGCTATGACATCTGGGGGCATCCAAACACAGCTTAGTGTTACGCTTTACTGTAATTGGGGGCCCTATTGACACACAAAAAGGTGAGAAACTCATGTCAAGAATGGGGGAGACAAGAGGAACAGGGACAAGAATAGGGGGAGATGGGAGGAACAGGGACAAGAATAGGGGGAGATGGGAGGAACAGGGACAAGGATAGGGGGAGGCGGGAGGAACAGGGACAAGAATAGGGGGAGGCGGGAGGAACAGGGACAAGAATAGGGGGAGATGGGAGGAACAGGGACAAGAATAGGGGGAGATGGGAGGAACAGGGACAAGGATAGGGGGAGGCGGGAGGAACAGGGACAAGAATAGGGGGAAGCGGGAGGAACAGGGACAAGAATAGGGGGAGATGGGAGGAACAGGGACAAGAATAGGGGGAGATGGGAGGAACAGGGACAAGAATAGGGGGAGATGGGAGGAACAGGGACAAGAATAGGGGGAGATGGGAGGAACAGGGACAGGGATAGGGGGAGATGGGAGGAACAGGGACAAGAATAGGGAGATGGGAGGAATAGGGACAAGAATAGGGGGAGATGGGAGGAACAGGGACAAGAATAGGGGGAGATGGGAGGAACAGGGACAAGAATAGGGGGAGGCGGGAGGAACAGGGACAAGAATAGGGGGAGATGGGAGGAACAGGGACAAGAATAGGGGGAGATGGGAGGAACAGGGACAAGAATAGGGAGATGGGAGGAACAGGGACAAGAATAGGGGGAGATGGGAGGAATAGGGACAAGAATAGGGGGAGACGGGAGGAATAGGGACAAGAATAGGGAAAGATGGGAGGAACAGGGACAAGAATAGGGAGATGGGAGGAACAGGGACAAGAATAGGGGGAGGCGGGAGGAACAGGGACAAGAATAGGGAGAGATGGGAGGAACAGGGACAAGGATAGGGGAAGACTGGAGAAACAGGGACAAGAATAGGGAGAGATGGGAGGAACAGGGACTAGAATAGGAAAAGATGGGAGGAACAGGGACAAGAATAGGGAAGACGGGAGGAACAGGGACAAGAA
The DNA here is from genome assembly GCF_055691185.1 of Crinia signifera. Classification (NCBI taxonomy): domain Eukaryota; kingdom Metazoa; phylum Chordata; class Amphibia; order Anura; family Myobatrachidae; genus Crinia; species Crinia signifera. Next base: position 166,330,043 of record NC_139225.1, read on the forward strand.
TAGGGGGAGGCGGGAGGAACAGGGACAAGAATAGGGGGAGATGGGAGGAATAGGGACAAGGATAGGGGGAGATGGGAGGAATAGGGACAAGAATAGGGAAGACGGGAGGAACAGGGACAAGAATAGGGGGAGGCGGGAGGAACAGGGACAAGAATAGGGGGAGATGGGAGGAATAGGGACAAGGATAGGGGAAGACTGGAGGAACAGGGACAAGAATAGGGGGAGATGGGAGGAATAGGGACAAGGATAGGGGGACACAGGAGGACAAGAATAGGGGGAGATGGGAGGAACAGGGACAAGGATAGGGGGAGACAGGAGGAATAAGGACAAGAATAGGGAAGATGGGAGGAATAAGGACAAGGATACGGGGGAGGTGGGAGGAACAGGGACAAGAACAGGGGGAGACAAGAGGAATAGGGACAAGAATGGGGAAGATGATAGAAATAGGGACAATAATAGGGGAAGATGGGAGGAATAGGGACAAGGATAGGGGGAGATGGGAGGAATAGGGACAATAATATGGGAGATGGGAGGAATAGGGACAAGGATAGGGAGAGATGGGAGGAACAGGGACAAAAATAGGGGGAGGCGGGAGGAACAGGGACAAGAATAGGGGGAGATGGGAGGAATAGGGACAAGGATAGGGGGAGACAAGAGGAATAGGGACAAGAATAGGGGGAGACAAGAGGAATAGGGACAAGGATAGGGGGAGACGGGAGGAACAGGGACAAGGATAGGGGGAGACAGGAGGAACAGGGACAAGGATAGGGGGAGATGGAAGGAATACTGTAGGAACAAGAATAGGGAAGACGGGAGGAATAAGGACAAGAATAGGGAAGATGATAGAAATAGGGACAAGAATAGGAGGAGATGGGAGGAATAGGGACAAGGATAGGGGAAGATGGGAGGAATAGAGTCAAGAATAGGGGGAGATTGTAGGGAGAGGATAGGGGGAGACAAGAGGAATAGGGACAAGAATAAGGGGAGACAAGAGGAATAGGGACAAGAATAAGGGGAGACAAGAGGAATAGGGACAAGAATGGGGAAGATGGGAGGAATAGGGACAAGGATAATTAGGTTGGGAGGAATAGGGACAAGGATAATTAGGTTGGGAGGAGTAAAAGGCTAATTTTCAGGATAGTGTCACCAGTTTTACCTCAAGATTAAAAGACCAGGAGCTGATCTGTACGTCCTCAAATAAATCTGATATAAGAAAGTCACAGTTATTTCTACACATATTCATTAACCCAGATGCTGCCTCCTAGTCGCCTATATACCACTGTCCCTGTCCCCCCCCCCCCCCCACATATTACTATTCCAGCACAGCATATAATACTGTCTGCCTGCCCCCCACAACCAATATACCGCTGTGTGCCTAACCCAGTCTCCCCCATATTCTACTATCCCAGTGCCCCATATACTGCTGCCTGCTCCCCACCCCCAATATACCGCTGTATGCCTAACCCACTCTCCCCCATATATTACTATTCCAGTGCCCCATACACTGCTGTCTGCATGACCCATCCTCCCCCCTCCATGTATTACTATCCCAGTGCCCCATATACTGCAGTCTGCCTGACCCCCCCCCTCCATGTATTACTATCCCAGTGCCCCATATACTGCAGTCTGCCTGACCCCCCCTCCATGTATTACTATCCCAGTGCCCCATATACTGCTGTCTGCCTGACCCCCCCTCCATGTATTACTATCCCAGTGCCCCATATACTGCAGTCTGCCTGACCCCCCCCTCCATGTATTACTATCCCAGTGCCCCATATACTGCAGTCTGCCTGACCCCCCCCTCCATGTATTCCTATCCCAGTGCCCCATATACTGTTGTCTGCCTGACCCCCCCCCTCCATGTACTCCTATCCCAGTACCCCATGTACTGCTATCTGCCTGACCCCCCCTCCATGTATTACTATCCCAGTGCCCCATATACTGCTGTCTGCCTGACCCCCCCCTCCATGTATTACTATCCCAGTGCCCCCTATACTGCTGTCGCCTGACCCCCCCCATGTATTTCTATCCCAGTGCCCCATATACTGTTGTCTGCCTGACCCCCCCCCCCTCCATGTACTCCTATCCCAGTGCCCCATGTACTGCTGTCTGCCTGACCCCCCCTCCATGTATTCCTATCCCAGTGCCCCATATACTGCAGTCTGCCTGCCCCCCCCTCCATGTATTACTATCCCAGTGCCCCATGTACTGCTGTCTGCATGACCCATCCTCCCCCCTCCATGTATTACTATCCCAGTGCCCCATATACTGCAGTCTGCCTGACCCCCCTCTCCATGTATTACTATCCCAGTGCCCCATATACCACTGTCTGCCTGACCCCCCCCTCTATGTATTCCTATCCCAGTGCCCCATATACCACTGTCTGCCTGACCTCCCCCTCCATGTATTCCTATCCCAGTGCCCCATATACCACTGTCTGCCTGACCCCCCCCCATGTATTCCTATCCCAGTGCCCCATATACCACTGTCTGCCTGACCCCCCCCTCCATGTATTCCTATCCCAGTGCCCCCTATACCACTGTCTGCCTGACCCCCCCCCCCCTCCATGTATTCCTATCCCAGTGCCCCATATACCACTGTCTGCCTGACCCCCCCCCCCCATGTATTCCTATCCCAGTGCCCCATATACCACTGTCTGCCTGACCCCCCCCTCCATGTATTCCTATCCCAGTGCCCCATATACCACTGTCTGCCTGACCCCCCCCTCCATGTATTCCTATCCCAGTGCCCCATATACCACTGTCTGCCTGACCCCCATATGGGCTGTTATGTATTACCTCTCTCCATGCACAGGGCTTGTGAACATTTCCCCAGCAGAACATCAGCGGCAGGAGAGGATAGGAGCGATGGGCTGAGTGCCAGCTGTGGGGCCGGTGGTGTACACAGCTGTGGGGCCGGTGGTGTACACAGCTGTGGGATCCGCACTCCTACAGCATAAAAGGACTATGAGATTACAGACACACGTGGCAGGTGATCACTTACCTCCTGGGTATCCATCTCATAGGTAACAGCTTCTGAGCTTGTTAAGTTTGTTTCTAACCTATTGTCACGATCCATTGGTTTTGGGGTGATAAGCTGAGGTGACCCATCTGCATCTTCTCACAGAGATTCTGCATGAGTTTGGACATGAACTGGGTACCCTGCTCGATTATCATTTATTTCGGGAAACCCACTAACAGCACATTAGAAAAACCCCTGATTTCGGGGCTTACATTATTATTAACAGTCTCTTATATAGCGCACACATATTCCGCAGCGCTTTACAGAGTACAGTTGAACATTCACATCAGTCCCTGCCCCAGTGGAGCTTACAATCTATATTCCTTACCACACGTACATGCACACACAGCCAATTAGCCTACCAGTATATCTTTGGATTGTAGGAGGAAACCGGAGTTCCCTGAGTAAACCCACGCAAGTACGGGGAGAATATACAAACTCCGCACAGTTAAGGCCATGGTGGGGATAGAACCCATGACCTCAGCGCTGTGAGGCAGTGATGCTAACCATTACACCATCCGTACTGCCCCGTATATATAACACATGGTGGGAATATGACCCATGACCTCAGTGCTGTGAGGCAGTAATGCTAACCATTACACCGTCCGTACTGCCCCGTATATATAACACATGGTGGGGATAGAACCCATGACCTCAGTGCTGTGAGGCAGTAATGCTAACCATTACACCATCCTGCTGCCCTGTATATATAACACATGGTGGGGATAGAACCCATGACCTCAGTGCTGTGAGGCAGTAATGCTAACCATTACACCATCCGTACTGCCCCGTATATATAACACATGGTGGGGATAGAACCCATGATCTCAGCGCTGTGAGGCAGTAATGCCAACCATTACACCGTCCGTACTGCCCCGTATATATAACACATGGTGGGGATAGAACCCATGACCTCAGCGCTGTGAGGCAGTAATATAACCATTACACCATCCATACTGCCCTGTATATATAACACATGGTGGGGATAGAACCCATGACCTCAGTGCTGTGAGGCAGTAATGTAACCATTACACCATCCGTACTGCCCCGTATATATAACACATGGTGGGGATAGAACCCATGACCTCAGTGCTGTGAGGCAGTAATGTAACCATTACACCATCCGTACTGCCCCGTATATATAACACATGGTGGGAATATGACCCATGACCTCAGCGCTGTGAGGCAGTAATACTAACCTTACAAACCTTACACCATCCGTACTGCCCCGTATATATAACACATGGTGGGGATAGAACCCATGACCTCAGTGCTGTGAGGTAGTAATATAACCATTACACCATCCGTACTGCCCTCAGGGTTCGCAAATACTCGCTAGAGCGAGTATTTTACCCACTTTGGAGCACCAGGGACCCATTTTTTATGAATGGCTGGGTCCCCTGGGACCATTTCGGCTTGCACGCCGTGTTAATATGTGTGACAAGGGCGGAGGGATCTGTTTCCCCCTCAGTTGTGATGCGACCGTGGAGAAGACACAGCGTGACTTACGGCCGCTTCATACATCTGCTGGGCGTGAAAATGAAAAGGTCCCTGTCACCGCAGAGTCATAGGCAGCAGTGCACGGAAGCCGCGTAAGCTGGCTCCTGCACTGTGCCTCAACAACAGATGGCTGGAGCTAATACCAGAAGCAGCTGCTCAGCAGGGGAACAGAGCTGCGGCTGGTGTGAGGACGGAGCACGAGGAACTGAAACCAGCATTGGGGGCCAGAACCAGGGAGGTGTGACAGTGAGGACGGAGCAGACCCAGGCAGAAAGTAGAGGTAAGAGGGGTGCGTGGATTATTTAGCAGGCTGCTTGGCTGTGTCATGTAAGGGGATTTATTGCTAGAAGGACTCGGGCTGCAGACTTCCCTCCTCCTCTCCTACCTCGTGGTGCTGCTCTCTTGTGTGTCACTGTCCCCTCCTCCAGGCTCTGAGTGTTGGTTGTTATTGGCCCACTTGTCCTTCCTCCCCTCACTGCACGGCTGACAGAGAGGCTGCAGCTCACCAATTAACTCTTAACAGGCAGAGCTGCCTGTAGGAGAGGAGCCTATAGACTCTGCTGGGATTTCACTAACCCCATCCCTCCTGTTCCTGCTGCCATTACTTTTACAATCCTGATTGATGCAGCACAGGTGTCCCTATTCCGACTTCATGCCTTTTTCCAGTATATGTGTATCTTGCTTTATGTGAGTGGGTAAATTGCCTATTGATTTAACACCCCCAACCCACAATAGCCACAGTTTTGGGGTGCCCTTAGCTCAGGGTATACGCCATATGGAAGAGAGGAGGAGGCTTCTGTATGTGCCATGCTGGGGAAGGGACCCAGAAAAGGTCAAGTAGGACCCCGATTTTTGTAAGTGAGGAGTCCCAGGGACCAATGATTTTTGGGGGTTTTCGCGATCACTGTGCCCTGTATATATAACACATGGTGGGTATAGAACCCATGACCCTCAGCGCTGTGAGGCAGTAATGTAACCATTACACCATCCATACTGCCCCCTATATATAATACATAGTGGGAATAGAGCCCATGACCTCAGCGCTGTGAGGCAGTAATGTAACCATTACACCATCCGTACTGCCCGTATATATAACACATGGTGGGGATAGAACCCATGACCTCAGTGCTGTGAGGCAGTAATGCTAACCATTACACCACCTGTACTGCCCCGTATATATAACACATGGTGGGTATAGAACCCATGATCTCAGTGCTGTGAGGCAGTAATGTAACCATTACACCATCCGTACTGCCCCGTATATATAACACATAGTGGGAATAGAGCCCATGACCTCAGCGCTGTGAGGCAGTAATGCTAACCATTACACCATCGGTACTGCCCGTATATATAACACATGGTGGGAATAGAACCCATGACCTCAGCGCTGTGAGGCAGTAATGCTATAACCATTACACCATCCGTACTGACCCATATATATAACACATAGTGGGAATAGAGCCCATGACCTCAGCGCTGTGAGGCAGTAATGCTAACCATTACACCATCGGTACTGCCCGTATATATAACACATGGTGGGAATAGAACCCATGACCTCAGCGCTGTGAGGCAGTAATGCTATAACCATTACACCATCCGTACTGCCCCGTATATATAATACATAGTGGGAATAGAGCCCATGACCTCAGCGCTGTGAGGCAGTAATGTAACCATTACACCATCCGTACTGCCCCGTATATATAACACATGGTGGGGATATAACCCATGACCTCAGTGCTGTGAGGCAGCAATGCTAACCATTACAGCATCCGTACTGCCCCGTATATATAACACATGGTGGGATAGAACCCATGACCTCAGCGCTGTGAGGCAGTAATGCTAACCATTACACCATCGGTACTGCCCGTATATATAACACATGGTGGGAATAGAACCCATGACCTCAGTGCTGAGGCAGTAATGTAACCATTACACCATCCGTACTGACCCATATATATAACACATGGTGGGTATAGAACCCATGACCTCAGTGCTGTGAGGCAGTAATGTAACCATTACACCATCCGTACTGCCCCGTATATGTAACACATAGTGGGGATAAAACCCATGACCTCAGCACTGCGAGGCAGTAATGCTAACCATTACACCGTCCGTTCTGCCCCGTATATATAACACAGGGTGGGGATAGAACCCATGACCTCAGCACTGTGAGGCAGTAATGTAACCATTACACCGTCCATACTGCCCCGTATATAAATAACACATGGTGGGATAGAACCCATGACCTCAGCGCTGTGAGGCAGTAATGTAACCATTACACCTTCTGTGCTGCCCGTATATATAACACATGGTGGGGATAGAACCCATGACCTCAGCGCTGTGAGGCAGTAATGTAACCATTACACCGTCCGTACTGCCCCGTATATATAACACATGGTGGGGATAGAACCCATGACCTCAGCACTGTGAGGCAGTAATGCTAACCATTACACCATCCGTACTGCCCTGTATATATAACACATGGTGGGGATAGAACCCATGACCTCAGTGCTGTGAGGCAGTAATGTAACCATTACACCTTCTGTGCTGCCCGTATATATAACACATGGTGGGGATAGAACCCATGACCTCAGCACTGTGAGGCAGTAATGCTAACCATTACACCATCCGTACTGCCCCGTATATATAACACATGGTGGGGATAGAACCCATGACCTCAGCGCTGTGAGGCAGTAATGCTAACCATTACACCGTCCGTACTGCCCTGTATATATAACACATGGTGGGGATAGAACCCATGACCTCAGTGCTGTGAGGCAGTAATGTAACCATTACACCTTCTGTGCTGCCCGTATATATAACACATGGTGGGGATAGAACCCATGACCTCAGCACTGTGAGGCAGTAATGCTAACCATTGCACCATCCCATTTTTGTAAGTGAGGGGTACCAGGGACCCACTATTTTTGGGGTTTTTTGCAATCACTGATGGAGATCTGTGTCATCTAGCCTAAACCCCCTACCTTGTCTGTTGCCCAAAGTCTGTAAGGAGGTACTAACTGTCCATTGTCCAGCAGTGAGCTGGTTACACCATAAGGTGGGGGCATAAATGTGCAGGGTATAACTGTATCTCTCTCTCTCTATACACTTCCTGGGGATCAGCGAGAAGGATGAAAGTGACCCTGCGTGTCCTGTGCAGTCCTCCACAACCGATTCCGAAGATTTCTTTGTACTGTATTTCCAGTCTGGTTGTAATTGTTCTGTAATCATACCTTGGATAATTAATTCTAGTGTATTCTCCGTGTCCTTAACAAATCTATTCGCCTGTGCGGCCAATCGCTACGTAAGTGAGTTTGCAATTAGTAAGCCTGGATACAGATAAATGACAAAAGCAATATTTGATATCCAGATTTTTATTGATTTTTGAATTTCCTTTTGCTGGTGGCAATTAGCTTATGAATTTGAGCACTGGCACGTGCTGGGGTATCCATAAGTCTCTGGTGGCAATTCTCAGCTTGAGATATCTGGAGAATTGGCCGACTAGACCATGACACCTATTGTGAGTGACAAGGATCACAGGTACTTGTTTCCTAGAACGGCACCCATCGCGGGTACATCGCATGCCATTATAATGGCATGCGATGCGACCGATGCGATGGCCGCGATTTTACATAGAAAGGCATGGTAAAATGTAAATCGCGTCGGTCGCATCGCATGTGGCCAAAAAATCGCATGCGATGCGACCGACGCGATTACCGATTTTACATAGGGAACAATGTTAAATGGCCCACAGAGGCCAAATAGGCACCCTGAAGTGTGAAATGCCCCCCCCCCAATTGTTAACGCCACCCCACGATCAACGTCAACCCAAAGCGTGGCGAGCGCAGCGAGCCCGCGTGGGGCGGCGGTACGCGTCCTCCGACCTTTTCATACCTCCACTATCCACGTCGGCGTGGAGTTGAGAATAGAAAGTGTGCGAGCGCAGCGAGCCACCGAGCCCGAAGCGTGACGAGCGCAGCGAGCCCCGCGAGGGGACGCGTAATACGAGCCCGAAGCGTGGCGAGCGCAGCGAGCCCCGTGAGGGGATGCGGAATACATGTTAAGTAATCCGTGTCCGCTCGCCACTCTTCGTGAGAGTGTTCCGCGTCCGCTCGCCACGCGTCCGCTCGCCACACTTTCTATTCTCAACTCCACGCCGACGTGGATAGTGGGGGTATGAAAAGGTCAGAGTACGCGTACCGCTGCGCTCGCCACGCTTCAGGTTGACGTTGATCGTGGGGTGCCGTTAACAATTGGGGGGGCCATTTCACACTTCAGGGTGGGTATTTGGGGTCTGTGGGCCATTTAACATTGTTCCCTATGTAAAATCGCGGTAATCGCGTCGGTCGCATTGCATGCGATTTTTTGGCCGCATGCGATGCGACCGACGCAATTTTTTTCCTTGCGATGCCTAAGATCAAAATCGTGGGGGCCGTTCTAGGAAACAAGTACCGGATCACAAACAGGGGATTCAAAATAAGACTTTGAATTTTATTAAGCAGGTCACAGCATACCAGATGAATTCCACAGGCAGCAGCATACAGGTAATCACAGCACCCCGGCCTATCCCTTCAGCAGCTTATCCACTATTAAGAGAATTTGCACTCTGCCCTGGAAACACTTATATCAGGAGAGCACAGGTGCTGCTGATTACACACCTGGCTTCTGTTACTGCTCCAAAACCTGGTCTGGATCCTCCACATTCCTCTCATGTGGAGTGATGCTGTCTCTGCCACACTCCTCCCCCCTTAGCTTCAACCACCCTGGTGAAGCTAAACAATTTTTAGGTGAGCTCTTTGCCTTGCCCACCTCTTGTGATTTCCCCCATGGGCGCACAGCCCTCCACCACTTTCCAGTTGTCGCCCACCTCGCCTTCTTCCTGCAACCCTAGCTTCACCATATGGTTGTATGGAGGATCAGGACCTACAAACCTCCTGGAAAGGGCATCGGCATTGAGGTGCTGTTTCCCCAGACAAAGCCGAACCTTAAACTTAAATGGCTGTAAGGCCAAAACCAACGGGTCACACGAGCATTCACTTCTTTGAATGCATCCATTGTAAGGGTGCATGGTCTGTGACCAACAAAAACTCTCCTCCCAGTAACTAATACCGTAATGACTCAACTGCCCACTTAATGGCCGAGCGCTCCTGCTGTACAGGTGAGTACTTGCGCTCTCTGGGCAATCATTTACGGCTGAGATAGAGGATGGGCTTCTCCTCTCTATCTACCTCCTGGGAAACCACTGCTCCTAATCCTGTCCCAGAGACATCCATCTGTAACACAGGAGCTTGCAGGACAGGCTCGGTACACAAAGCTCGTCCTAAATCGGCTAAATCCAAAGGCCTCTTCTCTATCCTCATCCAGCTTGATCTGTCGGCTGCCTTTGACACTGTTGACCACCCTCTCCTGCTCAACACCCTCCGCTCCTTTGGCATCACTGGCACGGTCTTCTCCTGGTTCACCTCATACCTCTCCGATCGCTCCTTCTCCGTCTCCACTCCGAGCTCCTCCTCTCCTACTACCCCGCAGCCAGTCGGTGTTCCCCAAGGGTCAGTCCTTGGCCCTCTCCTCTTCTCCCTCTACACCACCTCTCTGGGCACCCTCATTAGCTACTACGGCTTCCATTACCACCTTTATACTGATGATACCCTAATCTATCTCTCCTCCCCCGACCTATCCCCATCACTCCTGTCCAAGGTCTCCGAATGCCTCACGGCCGTCTCAGCCTGGATGACCCAATGCTTCCTGAAACTAAACATGGCTAAAACTGAACTTCTAATCTTCCATCCCCCGAACATCCCCTCTTCTCCCACTATCTCCATCAGCATTGGTGAAACCGAGATCACGTCCACCGACCAAACGCGCTGCCTCGGTGTCATCATTGACTCCTCCCTCTCTTTCACCCCCCACATTCGTGCTCTCTCACAGTCTTGCCGCTTTCACCTACGCAACATCTCACGCATCAGACCATTCCTCTCCACTGACGAGACCAAAATTCTCATTCACTCTCTTGTCATCTCCCGCCTTGACTACTGCAACATCCTTCTCTCTGGGCTACCTCTCACCCGCCTCGCACCTCTCCAATCCATTCTTCACGCTGCTGCTAGGCTCATCTTCCTCTCCCGCCGCTCTACCTCCACCTCCCCCCTCTGTTTATCTCTTCACTGGCTCCCCATTCCTTTCCGAGTTCTCTTTAAACTCCTCACCACCACCTACAAGGCTCTCTCCTCCTCCACAGCTCCCTACCTCTCTTCACTGACCTCTATCCACACTCCCTCCCATCCTCTTCGCTCCATCGCTGACCGCCGACTGACCTCTCACCTAATCACCTCCTCCCACTCCCGTGTCCAAGATTTCTCTCGCGCTGCCCCCCTGCACTGGAACAACCTCCCGCCACCCATCAGGCTATCTGATTCCCTTACCTTCTTCAAGCGCTCCCTCAAAACCCACTTTTTTCGACTAGCCTATCCCTCCTCCTAACCTCTTTTGATCCTCCTATCCTGCCTCCGTTCCCCTCCGTTCCTACTTATCCTATTGTATTTCGTTCGTCCACCCACCTATTTTTAGTATGTTAACTTTTATGAGCAGGGCCCTCCTTCCTCACATACTCACCCTACCTCATTACCTCACCTGTGCTCCTGTCCTGTTCTTCCCTTCCTCTACTTCAGCTTCAGTCTCCTTGACAATTTTGACACCTACTTCTGAACTGATGCTGATTTTAGTTCTACCAGCTATACCCCTATTTATACTGTATCTTTCAACACACCCTGTACGTTACCTTGTAATTTGTTTTTTTTTGTTTGCTATGTACGGCGCTGCGGACACTTTGCGGCGCCTTATAAATAAACGTACTACTACTACTACTAAATCCTGCCACGCCGTTTCCACTGGTCTGGACCACGTTATCTTGTCTGTTTTATAAGACATTCAGTTAGTGGAGCCGCTCTAGTGGCAAAATCTCGAATGAACCTGCGACAATATCCCACCAGCCCGAGAAATGTCCTAAGCTGTGACTTACAATTCGGGTTAGACCAGTTGAGGACTGCTTCTACCTTACTAGGCTGAGGTTTAACCTGTCCTCAATTTACCCCAAATACTTGGCCTCAATCATACCAATGGCACATTTCTCAGGGTTGGCGGTAAACCGGTGTGCCCATAGAGACTGTAAAATGGCTTATACCTTTGGTAGGTGTGACTCCCAGTCAGAGCAGTCATCTATATATGCAGCCGCATATTCCCTGTGGGGCCGCAGCAACTTATTCATAGCTCTGGAACGTTACTGGGGCACCATGTAAACCAAATGGGAGCACTGTATACTGGAATAAGCCCTCTGGATGATCTGTGTCTTTCCCGGAATGGCAGAAAACACATCTTGTCAGTGCTTCAAAAGTTCACCATTTCCGTTTCTGTTCAGGAAGTGTGACTTCAATGGGCACCTGGCATTCTAGGACCTTTTTAGCTACCAAAGAGGGCTGACTGGCAGGTTCCTTCCAGGGTTTTAACAGATTTACATGGTGGATTTGCTCCCTCCTTCTCCCCTCCTATCAGACCCTGTAATTGAGAAGTCCTACTGCCTCTATAATCTCATAAGTCCCCACCATTGTGTATACATCTGCTTTCTGTGGTGGGCACAAGCACTAGCGCTTCCTCTCCTGGGTTAAAGGACCGGTTGACTGAGGTGACGTCATAATGCGTTTTGGGGATAAACTGGAGATAAAGTGGAGATAAGGTAAAAGGAGATAAAGCATCAGCCAATCAGCTCCCAACTGTCATTTTCAAACACAGTTCATTGGCTGGTGCTTTATCTCCACTTTATCACCAATGTATCTCTTCTCCAGGCTTAATACATCTGCCCCAATATTAGAAGAATAACATGTTACCAGCAGACCCAACAGCCGTTGCTGGTTTTCATCAGGGGCATATATATCTCTTATATATTTGGCTACATCTGTCAATCATCTGCGTCTCTAACGCTGGGCGGGATCACACACCACCCAGCCTGCAAAATCGTAGCCAAATATATGAGAGAACCCTGCACGCCACACACCAATGCCCACCTAACCCCCGCAATAACGCACACCTTCAAACAGCAATGCACCTTAAAACACCAGCACGGTCCCAGTCCCTGTGCCCCGGCTCCTGCGCTCAGGGCAGTCAGTGTCGCGTCACAATCAAACTCTCACAGGAACACGCTCCGCACACACTGTGCCGAGAAAGCCGTGCGCCCGCTGACTCCTGCTGCTAACCCTGCGCTCAGCCCCGCAAGACGACTTTACACTGCGCCCGCTGCCTCCTGCTGCGAACCCTGCACTCAGCCCCGCAAGCAGACTTTAGCCTGCGCCCGCTGCCTCACATTCCCTCCTGCCAGCACAGCCTGCCTGCGCCCGCAGCTTGACACCCCGCTAGCCTGCAGACGCCGCCTGACACACCTTCCGCACGCACAACTACTGTAGCTGATGCCTGCCACCACCGGCTGCCTGCACCCGCTGCCTGGCACCCCCTCCTGACGCAAAAATACTCTGGCCGATGCATGCCACCACCGGACGCCTGAGCCAGCTGCCTGCCACCCCCTCCTGCCTCACAACTACTGTGGCTGATGCCTGCCACCATTGCCCGCCGTGGACACCAACAGGCCACTCATCTCTAAACTGCATGTCTGCCAACACCAGGCCAGCACTATACCACCAACGGATAAAAGGTACTTTTCACACTCCATTTTAACACCCCTTCATGCTCACAAATACACACACACTTTATTGCCACAACTATACCACCACATGCACTTTACACCTACCTACACTACATAACCCCACCCCACAACACCACACCCCCACCGCCCCCATTAACGCCCATAATTGCTTTGTAAAAGCAAGACTTTGAGCACCAATGTGTAACCTGATGGACGCAGGGACAGGCCTCCTAAAGGAGCCTCTCCTTGCGATGCCCGGAGCATGGGCCTCTGTGTATGTGCCGTTACGCGCTGAGCCACACCACTTCCCCAAAACACCCTCACCGCACTGCCCCTCACCCACTGCCATGTGTAGCTATAGCCTACAATTGCCTATCCCCATCCCAAAATGCCCATAGGCACGGCCTGCAATGCCTCCAATTGCATTGTAAAATACTCACATTTTGCAACAATCTATAACCTGCTGCCCGCAGGGATACCGCTCCTAAAGGAGCCTGTCCCTGCAATGGGCGGAGCCTGGGTTTATGCGCATGCGCCATTACACGCTGACCCACCTACCTCCCCCAAACCCACTCACCGCACTGCCCTTCGGACACTAACATGTGTAGCCATAGGCTCAAATGGCATGTACCCGTCCAAGAATAACGATAGCCCCGGGGTGCAAAGACAGCATGCCCAATATTCACACATCGGCCACATTCGCATCCACCATATAACAAAACACCACAACACTCTACAGATACACAAATAATCTAACCCGAAAACAACAAAATTGTGCACACACAAAAACAACTTACACCATCACACACCCACAAAACATTTACCCCACAACCAATATCTTGACACCACTAGATCAACACCCCCTGCACTCCACACCTACAACAACTACCCAACACAACCCTACACACCTACACTATCCACCCCCCACACCAAAGTCAAAACACACTCACTATCTTTGCACCACAATACCAAGAACGCATGCACTCTATACCATTGGTCTAAAATCCAAACCCACCTGCCCAACATCTCAAGACAACACAACCCTTAACAACAACATCTTACACAACCCCACCACAACTCCCACTCCAATTGACATTACACACATTCAGACAAAAAATACAAACATCATTCCTACACAAATTTTGTTGTCATTTTAATGGGGCGCAGCCCCCTACGACGGTGTGAAGAGCGCCCGTAGGACGCGATGAATCACCTAGTATATATATATATATATATATATATATATATATATATAAAAAACATCACAGAGCCAGTGTCAGATAGATCAGTCCACACCATCTATATATCCTGTATATAGATTGTAAGCTTGCAGCAGGGCCCTCCTACCTCCATGTCTGTCTGTTGTTACCCAGTTTGTTTTATCACTATCTACTATTGTAAAGCGCAACGGAATCTGCTGCGCTATATAAGAAACTGTAAATAAATAAATAAATAATAATACAATGTATGTCTAG